>NW_019177182.1:154121-178525 GCF_002260705.1 Seriola dumerili | reverse complement strand
GATGGAGGGATGAAGAGATGGAGGGATGAAGAGGAGGAAGAGAACGTAACTTTCTGAAAAAGAAAAACAAGAGGAAGTAAAGACTCAATCCCATCAGCCACCTCTCCGTCTGCTTCCTGTTTTTATTGAAGATTTCTTACTGTTGTTATTATTATTATTATTATTATTGTTATTATTATTATCATTATTATTATTATTATTAAAGCAGAGTGTTGTGTCAGCCTGAAGGGGGAGGGGCTGAAACTACCTGTCGCATGACCACCTGTGATGTCATCAGGTGGAATACTTTGGAGCTGTAGACTCCTCAGTCCGGCTTCTGGACCTGAACTGGTTTAAACCTGAGAACAGGTGCTGAGTTTTCCCACCTGTAGGGGGCGGAGTCACACCTGAAATCTTTTATAAACGTGTTTTAATGTTTCTTCACTGATGTAAAACTGTGATCTGTTCCAGTACTACTGCAATACTACAATACTGTAGTAGTACTGTAGCTCCACTACTACACCAAGTACTACTGTACTACTACAATAGTTGGTGTAGTAGTGGAGCTACAGTGACTGTTAATTGGGGCTGACAGGACTTAACGAACGCTGATGTTTAACGAGAATCTGCTGCTGTCCAGACGTCGTAAACGCTGCAGCTGTTGTAAGATCTCAGAGGTGATGTCATCATGTACTGTGGTGCAGTGTGACATCACAGGTCTGATCTGGTTCTAATCTTTAACGAGTTTCAAGTTTAAATTCTACATGATGTCACACTTAACGAGGAAGGTGACAACTGTTGCTTAACGAGTGTCACAGCTGATTGGCTGATGGTGTTCCACTGTACAGTTTCATTATCAATAACATTATTATTTGTTTTTGTTTGATGATGTAAAAACTGATCAAATCAATAATTAACACATTTGATTCTGAGGCGTCGTTAATTAGTTTCCACTGCAGGAACCTCAGTCTGTAACCTGGTTCTACACAGAACTGGAACTTTAAGAACCTTTGACGTCTCTGAGGTTCTTCTGTTTGAGGTGGAGACGATATTATTGATTATTGAGGTTTGTGGTTCTATATACGACACAAAGAAACCTCAGAACATGTGGAAGCTGATACTGACGGAACGTGGTGATTCTCTGTCAGAGAACCGACGGTTCTGCAGCTTTAAGGTTTAAACATTAACATCAGTTCCACTCTGACTTCATGTTCCCAGTGCTGGTGATCTGTACCGGTCATACTGGTTGTACTGGTCTGACCAGTGTTACAGTGTGTCAGTGGATCCTCTACCAGTCCAGCTGGGACAATCAAGACATGTACTGGTGCAAATGGTAACAGTGGGTATCTGTACTGGTCAGTATGTAGACCAGTGACGTGAACTGGTTTAGTCCTGGTCCAGGTCTGACGGAATTTAACTGAGTTTTTTTTTACAGTGTAAAAGAAGAAGTGAAGAAACACTATAAAAATAAAATACAACAAACTTAAGTTTCTGTCTGCTCCATGTTCTCACACACACACAGCTGAGAGAGAGAGTGTGTGTGTGTGTTAGTGTCAGAAACAGCCCAGTGTGATCTGATTGGTCAGCTCTGTCATTGAAGTCGACCAATCAGAGAGTTTGATGATAGAAACTGAACCGGATTATAATGATCTGACCTTTGACCTCGCACAGAAGCTCCATCTGTACTAGTCCTCCTGTACTGGTCCATCTGTACTGGTCCACCTATACTGGTCCTCTTATACTGGTCCACCTATACTGGTCCTGTACTGGTCCATCTGTACTGGTCCAGTGTTCAGCTCTGAGGTCAGAAGAACAAGTTTTAACTAAATGACAATCAAATGTTTTCCAGTCAAACCCGAGGGAGTCTGTTTCCTGTGACCAGCAGGTGGAGCTGATTCTCAGTCGATGAAATGTGTTGAGTTCATATGTGAACTGAAGTCAAACACTGGAGATTATTAACGAGGTGTACAGGTGAACAGGTGAACAGACAGCAGCTGTCTTCATGATGATCAGCAGACACTCAGGACCAAACAGGAAGTCTTACAGTGCGCGCTCAGAACCTCAGAGCTGTAAAAGCAAAGACACTTCTCACCCCCAACAGCCGTCATCTTGTCACAGCTCGTAAAGATGGCGGCAGAGGAAGGAGGAGACGTTGTTGTCACTGATGGCGGCTTCATGTCCAGGTCACATGACACAGAAAAATAAATGTCCATTTTAAGTCAAGTGAACTCAGCAGCCGAGAGGCGGGAAACAATCAGGTCACACGATGTGATGTCATTTCCTTTGAGTTTAAGACTACACAACACTACTGAGTACACAGAACTACATGTGAGCGTACAGACACATTCATCATCCGCTTCTTTGAATCATGGGAAACTGAGTGTTAGACCTTGAGTCGATCAATATTCCAGTTGTTAATGATCTTTTATTGACGAGCAGCTGATGATCTTTGTTGTTGAATTTAAATGTTGAGAACAAACACTGAATAAATCAGGTTGTAAATATTCAACTTCAGATTAAAGACAAAAACTAAAATTTCCTCTTTGATGTTCTTCAGGCTGAAAAATCTACTTCCTGTAAGAGCTCCCGGTGGGCAGAGCTCTGAGGCCTCGTTAGCCGCTCATTAACATCTCGTTAGCATCTTCAGAAACATCCAGATCCATATTCATCAGTCCAGCTGTCCATCAAAACAAACACACGGGATAATTAACAAACACTCGTTAGTGTTGTTAATGGTAATTATCAGACTAATCAATCCAGTCGTCCGTCAGTGTTAAACACGTTTCATCAACAACAAACTCTCAGTTTGATCTCTTAACGAGCTGCTGCGTCTTAACAAGTTTAATGACTCCAGTAAAGACAGTGGACCCTTAACGAGGTCAACAAACACTAATGAGTAAACAAACACACAGTTTCCGGTGTAATTAGAGCGGTCATGCCTCTTAAAGAACGAGTCGACGATCTGACCTGGAAACAAGAACCAGGTCTGAACCTGATCCAGAACTTTGATCCAGATCAACTAAAGATCAAGAAACTTCCTCTTCAGGTTTGTTCTGGTGATCACATGATTCAGAACTCATCGGATCCTCACAGACCAGTAGAACCTAATCAACCAGTGGAACCTTATAGACCAGTGAGACCAGTGGAACCTTATAGACCAGTGGAACCTCAGACCAGTGGAACCTCTGATGGTGAACCCTGTGAAATGTGTTCTGGGTGAAAGGTGAGAAAGAGTCAAAGTGAGATCAGAGTTTTATTGATGAGTTTAATGATGATTCATGTTTCCAATCAAACTAATTAATAATATCAGATATTGATTTTAGTGACAGACATATCAACTTACTGAACTTTAAAATAGAAACTAAACTACAGAAGATCATCGTCTGTGACCTCTGACTTCAGACATTTTCAACTATAAATGTATTCACAGAGCAGGTTCGTTATTAACAGATAATCACTGATCAATATAGATGCTGTGACTCCTGCCAGAGAGCAGCAGGAGAGGAGGAACCAAAGAAGGAAGGAAGACTTCAGTATTTGGGCCTCTTCACGTCAACCCTGAAAAATAAAAACACTCTGTTTACTGACCGTATACTGTTTATTTACTGTGTTTACTGTTTGTCTGTTTACTGACTGTTTATTGTCTGTTTACTGTTTGTCTGCTTACTGACTGTTTATTGTCTGTTTACTGTTTGTCTGCTTACTGACTGTTTATTGTCTGCTTACTGACTGCTCTGTGTCATGTTTATGTATCTGGACATGTAAATAGAAGCACTTCCTGCTCTCTTAGGATTGGCTGAGCAGGTGATGATGTAGCACTCACCCGTCCGCCTCCATCTTCTTCCTCTTCTCGATGATCTGACATAGAAACAACAGTTAGTGATGTCATCATCAGCACATTTAAAGTGACAGTGTAATGACATCATCAGTGTGCAGTCTAGTCTAGTCCGGTCCGGTCTCTGTCTCACCGCGCTGATCTTCTTCCACTGCCGGTCTAGTTCGGCCTTCTCATTGGTCTCTTTGAAGCGGCGGGTCTTCCTGCCCTCAGACATCTTGATGCCGTACTGGAAGGCGGCCCTGCAGGGACAAACTTCATCAGCACAGAGCGGCAGGAAAAGAGCACCTGTAAGTCACAGCTCAGGGACACAGCACGTACTTGGGCAGCGCCTCCTTGTTGTTCATGTAGTCGGAGTATTCCTCCTGAGTGTCGAAGTCCCAGCGACCCAGAGGACCCTTCTTATTACCCTGAGACACACACAGCTGTTAACATCTGGACCACGACACACACACACACACACACACACACACACACACACACAGCGCCCCCTGCTGCAGATGCACTGAGGTCACAGAGCAGTGGTGCATGCTGGGAGTCGTAGTTACCTGGTCCATCTTACTGTAGTCCACCTCCTCATCACTGTCCACAGCCAGGTCGTCCATCCTGCAGCGCACACACACACAATTTACTGATAAATAAATACTGATGTGTGTGTGTGTGTGTGTGTGTGTGTGTGTGTGTGTGTGTGTGTGTGTGTGTGTGTGTGTGTGTGTCTTACGTGGCAGGGTAACACTCAGCGTATGAGTTTGATCCTCCAAAGAAATCTCCCAGCTGTTCTTTCCCGTCTCTCCTCTGAGAACCAGTGACCGTGGTTAAAGAACAATACTGTAGTACTACCACTACTACACACAGTACCACTACTAATACTACTACATACAGTACTTCATATATAGTACACTCAGTACTACCCCCCCATCTAATAGTAAAGAAGGATATGGCTCCTGGTTCTGCCATTGGCTGCCTGCTGCTCCTGCAAACTTCTCATTGATCATCTTGATCTGCTCTCTGACTGATCCAGGACCTGCACACAGAGTACTGATCAGCTTATTGATCAGGAGGAGGGAACTGTCTCACACACTCACAGGAAGTGGAAACAAATTTCAATCAATCAATCAATCAATGGGTCTGTTGGCAGGAGATCAATCAGCTTTCATCACATGAAGAGACTCACCTGTGTCCACCTCCATCACCTGAAGACACAGAGACACACAGTTAGCGAGCAGCAGATCTGTCTGTCTCCACCCGTCTGTCTGTCTCCACCCGTTTGTTTCCACCTGTCTGTCTGTCTCCACCCGTTTGTTTCCACCTGTCTGTCTGTCTCCACCCGTCTGTCTGTCTCCACCCGTTTGTTTCCACCCGTCTGTCTGTCTCCACCCGTTTGTTTCCACCTGTCTGTCTGTCTCCACCCGTTTGTTTCCACCTGTCTGTCTGTCTCCACCCGTCTGTCTGTCTCCACCCGTTTGTTTCCACCCGTCTGTCTGTCTCCACCCGTTTGTTTCCACCTGTCTGTCTGTCTCCACCCGTTTGTTTCCACCTGTCTGTCTGTCTGCACCCGTCTGTCTGTCTCCACCCGTTTGTGTCTACCTGTCTGTCTGTCTCCACCCGTCTGTCTGTCTCCACCCGTTTGTTTCCACCTGTCTGTCTGTCTCCACCCGTCTGTCTCCACCCGTTTGTTTCTACCTGTCTGTCTGTCTGCACCCGTCTGTCTGTCTGTCTCCACCCGTTTGTTTCTACCTGTCTGTCTGTCTGCCCCCGTCTGTCTGTCTGTCTCCACCCGTTTGTTTCTACCTGTCTGTCTGTCTGCCCCCGTCTGTCTGTCTGTCTCCACCCGTTTGTTTCTACCTGTCTGTCTGTCTGCACCCGTCTGTCTGTCTGTCTCCACCTGTTTGTTTCTACCTGTCTGTCTGTCTCCCCCCGTCTGTCTGTCTGTCTCCACCCATTTGTTTCCACCTGTCTGTCTGTCTGCACCCGTCTGTCTGTCTCCACCCGTTTGTTTCCACCTGTCTGTCTGTCTGCACCCGTCTGTCTGTCTCCACCTGTTTGTTTCCACCTGTCTGTCTGTCTCCACCCGTCTGTCTGTCTCCACCTGTTTGTTTCTACCTGTCTGTCTGTCTCCCCCCGTCTGTCTGTCTCCACCCCTCTGTCTGTCTCCACCCGTCCGTCTGTCTCCACCCGTCTGTCTGTCTCCACCCGTTTGTTTCCTCCTGTCTGTCTGTCTCCACCTGTCCGTCTGTCTCCACCCGTCTGTCTGTCTCCACCCGTCTGTCTGTCTCCACCCCTCTGTCTGTCTCCACCCGTCTGTCTGTCTCCACCTGTCTGTCTGTCTCCACCCGTCTGTCTGTCTCCACCCCTCTGTCTGTCTCCACCCCTCTGTCTGTCTCCACCCCTCTGTTTCTGACCTGGTGTTCGTCTCCTCGTGGTTTCTCGAAGTAGGCGTGTCTCCTGCTCTTGCTGTCGTCCTCCTTCTCTCTGTCTCTGTCTCTCTCTCTCTCTCTGTCTCGGTGTCTGTCTTTGTCTTTGGGAGGTTTGGAGGACGATGTCGTGGACGGGATGTAGTCCCCGATGTCGTCAAAGATACTAAGACAGAGACAGACAATGGAGACACTGAGTTTACATGCTGTTATCAAGCTGTTGTCAGGCTGTTTACAGACTGTTGAGTTGTGTTGAACTGACCTCAGATCTGCCTCAGGAGCTCTCTTATCATCCAGTTTCCCTGAAACACAAACACAGATGGTTTTTAATAGAACAACACTGTGTGTGTGTGTGTGTGTGTGTGTGTGTGTGTCACCTTTGTCCTTCTTCTTGATCTTCTTGTGTCGTGTCCCCTGTCTGAGGTACGACAGGATCTGAGTCAGTTTAGAGATCACGATGTCGTTGGTGGTCAGAGTCGTCTGAGCCTGAGAGACAAGACAGAGAGCGTTCACTAACAGCAGGTGTGTGTGTGAATGTTCACTAACAGCAGGTGAGCACGCGTGTTTAGGTGTGGGTGTGTGTGTGTGTGTGTGTGTGTGTGTGTGTGTGTGTGTGTACCTCCATGCTGGGGCAGTCGGCTTTGCTGCGGATCAGAGTCGTCGGGATGTCGGTGTCAGTGAACTCATCATCCAGGTCGACCACGTATGCCATCCTGCCCGGCAGGAAGAGCTCGTTCCTCTCCACCTGACCGGACCTGAACACCACACGGTAGATGTTCCGACCTGAAGGGGGAGGAGGGGAGGGGGAGGAAAGGGACGTGTCAGAGAGAATCACTGGTAACTAGTCAGTAACTAGCCAGTTACTAACAGACTCACCAAGACGAGTCTTGAACTCGATCTTCTCCTCCGGCTCCACGTCTTTCCTGACAGACAGAGGTCAAAGGTCAGACAGGTTAGTTCACTGCTGGGAGGCAAAGGTTCCTTCAGTGGATATGAGTTCAGTCGGGTTCTTACTTTGCCTCTTTCTGCACTTTCTCCATCATGTCTTCTTCTTCTTTCTCCTTACTGGTGATCTCAGCTCTCACCTGTAACACAGGTACAGGTTAACACGCTGCAGTCCGGTCTGTACGATGCTGCAGAGTGGGCGTTCACTAACAGTAGCGCTGCGGAAGAGTCAGTGATAAACAGAACAGTCTCACTATAAGAACAGACACGAGTTTATTTACTGACCTTCTGCAGCAGAGCGAAGTCCAGACCTTTCACCAAGTGAGTGTGCTCCATGTCTCCTCCCAGAAACTTGGACTCCTGGATCAGCTGACGACGTTTCTCTGCTGCCGACTTATCTCTGGAGACAAGACAGCAGCACATCCAGGAGCACTGTTAGACTGTTAGCATTAGCATTAGCAGTACTCACGCCTCAGCAGCGAGTCCTACAGCTCTGTAGTTAACTGTACTGTTAGCAGTGTTAGCATTAGCAGTACTCACGCCTCAGCAGCGGGTCCTACAGCTCTGTAGTCAGCTGTACTGTTAGCAGTGTTAGCATTAGCAGTACTCACGCCTCAGCAGCGGGTCCTACAGCTCTGTAGTCAGCTGTACTGTTAGCAGTGTTAGCATTAGCAGTACTCACGCCTCAGCAGCGGGTCCTACAGCTCTGTAGTCAGCTGTACTGTTAACAGTGTTAGCATTAGCAGTACTCACGCCTCAGCGGCGGGTCCTACAGCTCTGTAGTCAGCTGTACTGTTAGCAGTGTTAGCATTAGCAGTACTCACGCCTCAGCGGCGGGGCCTCCAGCTCTGTAGTCAGCTGTACTGTTAGCAGGGTTAGCATTAGCAGTACTCACGCCTCAGCGGTGGGTCCTACAGCTCTGTAGTTAGCCGTGGTGCTGATCAGCTCCGTCTCTTCGTAATCTTTGTTGACTCCGTCTCGTCTCTCTCTCGCTCGGTCTCTGTACTTCTCGGCGAGCTCTCTCTCTCGCTCCATCTCCTGCTGCCGTAGCTTAGCATAGTAACTGCAACAAAGCAATATAGAGTAATTAATTATCAATGATATGATCAGATGAGCTGAGGTGGAGGATGCTGTAAAGGTCAGGTAAACAATCGTCGGTCAAACAGCTCCTCAGGTTGCGCTGCAGATTACTCTGAAGTTCTGCCTGTGTTAGCATGTTAGCTGCTAACCATGCTAGCAGTGATTTAATGTGCACTTTACATCCAGGTTACAGACACACTCACCTCTTCTTCTTCCTCCTCCTCGCAGCAGGATCCTCATCCTCATTGTAGTCCCTTGGCATTCTGGGAAACAGATAACAAATAACCCAACAAATCATCTTCATCACCACCATCATCATCATCATCAGTGTAACATCAGACATGAAGCGTCAGCAGTGTTTCCCTCCTTCATCACTCACTCATGGTGTCTGGACTTGGAGGGCGGGGCTGAGGAGGGCGCCGCCCGCGGTGTCATCAGTAACTTCCTGAAGTCATCATTGGTCAGTTTAGACCTGAAGAGACACGCCCAGGTATGTTAGCACGCAGACAGACAGGTGAGGACAGACAGTTGAAGACAGACAGACACACAAACAGAAAGGTGAACACACAGACAGACAGACAGGTGAACTCACTGAGCTGCAGCTCTGTGGTCGTCGACCTCGTGGCCGTCAGGAGCCAGGGGGTTGGAGTAACTCTCAGCTGGAGACAGGAAAGAGGAAGTTAGTGAGTGATGTGTGATGACATGTCACTGCGTTCCATTTTAAAAGGGGAGGGGTCAAACATCTAATTTGGTAATGATAATAATAATATATGATAAAACTATTAAAGAGTATCTTTAGGTCACCAGGTGAATCAGGTCACAGTTGAGAGCAGCACTGAAATCAACCAGTTAATTTCAGGTAGGCTCTTTGCAGCCTGTGATTACACCTGATAATAAACACTCAGTGATCAGTTTATTAGGAACATTAAACTGATGTAGTCTGATACAGTCCTCCATGAAGGTTTTAATCTTCATTTGTATTAAAATAGTATCAGACAGATGTTGATGATCATTGTGGAGGACTGGTGTGTGGAGCTGTGTTACATTATACAGCTGTCTGTTATTTACCTACTTTCACGGATAGAAATGGGCTGGACAAAATAACAGAAACACCTGGACGCCACGGTAAGTGTCCTTATACAGCAGCAGTTCTGTGTTGGCATATCAGTTCTAATATCAGTTTATCGCTAATCAAGGATAGCGATAATCTGATAAACCGTATTGATCGATGCCTTATAGAACGGAGAAAGTTTCCTGCTTTAGTCATAAACTGCTCAATAACCTTCATGAAGCTCATCTGCTGCTCTGGGTTCCTCAGTGACTGTTCAGCTGTTTGAACTCATTGTGCAGGACTCGGTTATAAACAGAGTGCTAAACACAAACAGTTGTTGACTGTGACTCTGGGTTTAAACCGAATTAAAGAGCGAGTTCTCTGCGGAGTTTCATCTCTGTCCATCAGGTCACATTAGTCTGAATGACGCAGCTTTAAACCGGCAGAAAGTGAACGGAGTCTGGTGTGGTGTTTCCGAAGAGCTAAGCTAAGCTAACTGGAACTCGTCGCTGTGTAGAGCGATGTGACGGTTTGGTTTTAACACCACCGACTCTTCTGTGTTAATAATCCTGTTTAACTAAAGTTTGATCTGTTCTGTTATTTTATAATCGGGACTAAACTGAAGTGCTACTCTGTTGACTTCAGCTAACAGCTAAAAGCTAGGCTCGCTGTTACTGCAGGCTAACGGTTCGTGGCAACTCCTGTTATTGAGCTGGTCGACCTCCAGCTAACATGTTTCAGGACTAGCTTACTTTCAGGCATCTCAGCGGAGCGTCGCTTCTCCCTTTCCCGGTGAAAACGAGTCTGTACCGCCACAAACAAACAAACCGACGGTCTGTTAGCTTCAGCGAGCAGCGGCTCTGTCGTCACTTCCTCTTCAGGTAGAACTGACAGACAGCGCCGCCCGCAGGAGCCCGCGTTCACCGCACTGTAGACCTCACGGTGCAGATGTGTGAGCGCCGCCCCCTGCAGGTCAACACAGGCACTGCGTCCAGGACCTCAGGGACCAGCCGGTGGTTCTGCTGCTTCAGGATTAGATCCAGTCACATTAAACTAAGGATCGATCGATAGATATATACTTATATAGATATTATATATATTATTATATATAAAGCCCCGCAGACAAACTGAAGCTCCATCCTCTGTGGACAGCAGCAGCTAAAGGCTCCAACATGCGAGTGTCTGTGCAGTAAAACATCAGAGAGAAGGCTTATTAGGTTAGATTTAATATAAGGGTAGACACAGAAACAGTCAGTTCATTTAGTTTTTACCTGCAGCTGCTTCAGAATCATCCACACACCATGAAAACTTCTTCAATCCCATAAAAAAAGCTGTGAAAGCTTCTTAAAACTTCCTAATAACCCAATAAAACCTCCTTAAATCCTTGAAAGATGCTTATAATCTAATTTAATCCAGTGTCATTCCCAGTAAGAAACATTATGAAACCATGTGATCGCTCATTACAACCATAACATTCCTTAATCTCCACAGTAAAACTCAGTGGATTGCCCTTAAAACCCTAAGAAACCCCTTAAATTCTATGAAAACCTCCTTAAATACCAATAAACTCGTGAGATCACCAGTCAAACCTTGTGAACTCTGATTAAAACATAACAGTCTGATAAATTTTCATGTTTTAAAAAAAAGTGAATGAATGAAGGAAACAGAGTGACATTAATAATATTCATGTTTATTCACATCAACACATTTACAGACAAACTAAAGGAAACAGGTGAGTCCATCCAGGACTGAACCACTTCCTGCAGGGGCGGCGGGGGTGGAGTTAAGGTTTGGACTGAACCAGTGTCTGCAGAGCTTTGGCCACCTGATCAGCTGACATGTTGTCCACTGATACGCTGCTCTCTTTACCGAAATCTGAAGACAAGACAGAAACATCTTCATCATCATCTTCATCATCTTCATCAGACTGACCCCCATGATGCTGTGTGGTCAGACTCACCGTATCTGGCCCAGACTCGGGCCTGGACTCCAGAACACTCTCTGATCAGGATTGGGAAGTCTGGGTTGGACTTCTTCAGAGTGACGTAGTGCTGCTCCACAAAGTCTCTGAAGACACAGAGACATAGTCAGAGCTGAGGTCAGCTGTGACCTCTGACCTCTGAGGTCATCAGAGATCAGAGGGGAATGATGACATCAGGTTTTATGTTTTTAAACAAACAACTGCATGTGGACTTGAACTTTGTGATTCCAATACATCCAGTTGAACCTAAGTGCTCACCTGTCCCCTACCTGTCCTCACCTGTGAGGTCATAATTCCTGGTGTGCATTAACAGTGTGGTTCCAGCACTGGAGGGGTTAATGGTGCGTTCAGGCTCTTCCTGTTATTCTGATGTTATGCTCTCACGTTTAACATGATTTACGTCAGCTTCAGTTCATAACTAACGATCGAACAATTGATTATTAGTTTCATCTGTTAAACCACAGGAAACAGTTTATAATAAAATATAATGAGTAACAGAGACCAGCAGTCCAAAAACCAGACCTGGACCTGGTCTGATTGATTAGGAGGCCCAAGATCTTGGATCAGGTCTCAGCTGATCGATTAATCTGTGACTAATATTATAATTATTATCAATAGATCAGTGGTTATGTCAGTGAAGTGTGCAGGTCACGTGGTGAAGATTCATTAACTTCGTTTCATTTGATCAACAGTAAAAACAAAGATTCAGTTTGTAACATGTCACACTTCAGTGTTTCTGTTGATCAATAATTAATCTATTAGAAAATAACTTTTACATTTCCTGTCGATCGATTAATCGACTGATGGTTGCAGCTCTGACGCAGATGAAAACTGGAGAATCTGTCGTTTTATATTTAAACATCACTTCACTGAGTCCGATGCTAAGCTAGCTAGCCGTTAGCTGCTCTCAGGTCATTCTGCAGTTAGCTGTTAGCAGTTAGCTGTTAGCAGTGTATGTCTATGATGCTCGGCTCTCTAACAGTGTCTCGGTGGCTGTTACCACAGCGGCTCTCTCTGCCTCTGCAGGCCGGCTCGGAGCTTACCTGGCCCCCTTGCTGGCCGCGGAGGTCTGGCAGAGGTGGACGCGGATCTCTCGGAGGTTTTTAGCCAAAGTGGAGCCCAGACTCCGGACTGCGGCGGCCGCCATCTTAGCTCTCTGCTACTCGTCAAGGACGAGCAGTGGGTTATTACAGCCCGGAGTTTATCCTGCCAGGCACGAGTCAAGCACTGTTTTTCTCCCTGAGTCTCTCCTCACAGGCACCGAGCCCCCCCCCCACCCCCCTCCGAACTTTCTAATTAATTTACTAGCTGTGAAATATGATACGCATTGTTATAGAAATTAAAATATGAAAATATATTTCGTGAATTTCCCTCAATAATAATAGTCAAACAATATATCTAATCTAAATATATCTATATGATAAATATGTCTATGGTCTAACATATGTTCTGTACTTTAAATACTCTAAATACATTTTTCAGATAATATTTCTGTACTTTTATTTTTTAGGATTTCAGGATTTTTACTTCTGGACAATTCTGAATTTTAGAAACACACCAGTTAATTAATCAGGACAGTGAGGCCCTGATTAACTGATTATTAAAACAATACAATATCTTTACAGTAATAATAATATTCTTTATGGGATCATTATGGAGAAAAGGGTTCTATGAAAATACATTTCTTTAAACCAAAGTCTTAAAACAGAATGGACAATCCTCAGCTCAAAAACAAAAACAAACTAAACTAAACTAAATAAACACTGGTTTTATTTTATTCATTTGTGTTTTTTTGGCTTACATTTCTATTCTTATTGCTTAAAAGAATTATTTTTTCTTTTATTACTTATCATTATCATTATTGTTATTATTAATGTTGTTTTTAATTGTCAGCTCAGTTCACTTTAGTTCCAGTTGTATTGCTGTTCTAACTGACTGAGCTGAGACGTTTGTGCTCGTTATTTGTCTGGATTAAAAATGACAGATAAATGAAGACAGAACATGAAGTTGAATGATTGTTACTGACGTGATTAACAGACCAGTTTCACCTGGTGAAGCTGCGTCTGACTCTCTCCTTTTTCTGATGGAGGGAAACAAACATGTCTGATCCCACACAACACAGCAGGACTCTGATCTGAGTCTATGTCAGACCAGCAGCTGATCCCGACAGAAACACAGACCACAGGTAAAAACTCAGCAGCTCATTATTTAATCAGAGATCGTTAGAGGTCTGATCGTCACCTGTGGAGATTCAGTCTCACTGTATGTCCTGATGTGGACAGCTGAGGCAGTGCTGGAGGAAGAACCCAGGTCTTTTACTAAAATGAAAATGTTCTTTAACACAAGTAAGAGTGGTGCGTTCACAGTCTCTAGGTTCTGATGAGGTTCACGCGTGAAACACGAGTGGATTCTCCACAGACCTGAACATGACCAGGAAATCTGTGATCTGAACAGATGGTTTTGTAGAGAACAGAAAGAACTTGAGGCTGTGACTGAACAAAACCAGATGAGGTGTAACAGTCTCTGTGTTTAACAGTGAACAGATGTTCATGATGACATCAGCAGCTGGATAACACTTTGCTTTATTTAGAAACAGGATTATTTGGTACAAACATCATGACTGTGAAAACCAGTGAAACCCAAACAGACCAGGAGTTTGAAGCAAAAGTTTCCTCATTCTGAGTTCAGACCTCAGACCTTCAGCTTTAAGACTTCAGCTTTCAGACTTCAGACTTAAGACCTCAGCTTTTAGCTTTCAGTCTTCAGACCTCAGACCTTCAGCTTTCAGTCTTCAGACCTCAGACCTTCAGCTTTCAGACTTCAGCCTACAGACTTTGACTTTAGGACAGTGAGCTTTAATGAGAGGTAATAACTGTAAACTGTAGGAAACATGAAGGTAAGCATTGAGTCAACTGTTTGTCGTGTCCTCGGCTCTGCAGTCTGTTTCTGTTAGCGTTAGCAGAAAATGAGCAAGCTGCACATGCGACATCATAAGTGAACAATAAACTGAACTGAACAGGAGGACTTTAGTGTTTTGATAATCCAGGTTGTCTCCGGTCAGTCCGGCCCTCTCTGCTCCTGCTCGTCCTCTTCAGAAGGTCCTGACGTCTTTTCTCATTCAGAAGCTCCTGGATACGTTTGTTTTGTGTCCGCTCGCGGAACGGTGGCATCCGCGGCACAAAGTAGTTCTGCTGTCCTCTGGTGATGTCCCCGTCCAGTCCCACGATCCGGTACGGGACCTCGTCTACCGAGTTGTTCTCCTTCTTCAAGAGTGGGAAGAAGGAGGACAAAGATGTCGGCATTGGTTCGGTTTCTGTCAGATTAATTTCAGTTTGAAGACTCCGCCCTCCTGATGATGTGGACGTGATGATGTCATCTGTATCAGCTGCTGTTGTGAGGGGGAACGACGGCGACAGAGTTGGACCATCAATAGTTACCATAGGAAAGTTAGCAGGGGGCATTGTGGGAGTGGTAGTTTTCTTCTTGAATAGATGTGGTGGAGCAGTTTTTCTTGGACGCCTTGTAGTAGTAGTAGGAGTAGTAGTAGTAGTAGTAGTGGTAGTTGTGGTAGTAATAGGAGTGGTAGTAGTAGTAGTAGTGGTGGTAGTAGTAGGAGTACTTGGAATGATATCTGTGGTCTCTGAGTTAACTGACGGATCCTCGTATGACGAGTACTCAACGTAATCGTCATAATCCACATAGATGAAGTCGGTGCTGCTCCTGCTGCTGGGGGGCGGGGTTACACTGAAGCTGGGATGTGAAGTGCTGATGAGGTCAGTTATGATGTCACTGTTGATGTGGCTGCTGTCAGACCAGGTGGATGGGGATGCTGACGTCATTGTGTCCATGGTCACAATCCCTGAGCTAGGAGACAACAAGACAAAGACTTTATCTTAAACCAATTTGAAAACAATAAAACTTAGTTTTTATCTTGATCAGTTGAAAAGTTTTCAGCAGAATATTTTTCTCTCTTCTTCTGGAAACCTTCAGATTATCAGTGTTTAAACAAGATTTTTTTTTATCACTCAGATGTATCTGTTTCATCCATTTGATTAGTTTGGATATTTTTAATGACCCACGTTGGGTTTGTTGTTTATGTGTTTACTCCTTTCTGTTCCTGACCTGCTGCTGGCGGTCGGCAGACTCGTGCTACTGAAGTTGCTGAAGTTCTCAGAGTTGTTGAAGTTTCCCTCGCTGCAGGATTTGCAGCACATCTGCCGGTATCCGGCGATGGCGCAGTACCGACTTAACACCTCCATCCGACAGAACACCGACCGGTCACCACGGCAACGCTGCCCTTAGGACAGAGCAGGAGCAGCTGTCAGAGTCAGACTCCAGCAGAAGTGAAACAGAGTTAAAGTAGAGATAAAAAATAATTTTTATCAATCTGAAAACCATGTCAGAGTTCAACGACCTGAGGAACAGCCAAGTCTGAAGAGAGGAAAAGGAAGGAGGAGAATGAGAAGGAGGAGGCAGCAGGAGGACGAAGAGTCTGTTTTACTGGAGGAGGTCTTTGCAGCTGGGAAGTCTGGGTTGGACCTGGACAGCCACTGGATGATGGCGTTCTTCTGGTCGCCTGCAGGGGGAGACAAACACACACTCAGCACTGTGGGCTCCCAGCATCCCTCCCTCCACTCCTCAGTAGACAAATGTATAGAATGTGATTGGCCAATGCCTACCGCTACAGGGCGGAGCCTGGCAGGTGCGCGTTCTGATTGGTCGCGGTTCGCTGCAGTTTCCAGCTGAACCCTCGGGACTCGAACACGCAACCTGACGCTCCTGAGTCCCATTTCCACAAGATAATGAACACTACAAACACAAAGACAATGATCAGATTCAGATTCTAACTGATCAGTTATTGATCTGGTGTTTTATTAACAAAACACCCTAAAAGAAGCTCCTAACTCTCCGACTCGTGGTCGTTCAGAAAGAAGAAGTTAGTTAGAGAAGGTAGAGTTTTTCTAGAGAGAAAGAGGGCAGAGGTGGTCCATCCCATGAGGAGGACCCCTGGTGGTAAAATAAGGAACCTCTCTTATGTTCTGCCCCTGTTCTAAGTCCTGTACCGGCGTCCAGGGCCCAGCTCGCCACACGGCAGGGCAGGGGAAGCGATTGCAGGTGCGTTTCCCGTCCGGACGCTCGTCCTGACAGAGCTTGCTGTGCACCGAGCGCTGCTGTTTCCCCGGGCTGGACTCCTGTTGGCAGCTCACCCAGCGACGCTGCCACCCGGTCTGACCACAGGAGGCGCTGCAGTCCTCCCAGTCTCCAGTCACCCAGCTGAGGGGGAGTAAAGGAGGAGTGAAGAATAAACCTTGTTTTCTGATTGGATGAGACGTGCTCCAGCATTTTACTTTACTATTAATGGTGTTTACATGTTAATACATCAACATGTTTTCACATATTGACCTGTAGTACGTTACTGTGGTGACCTGTAATGCGTTACCGTGGTGACCTACCATGGTGACCTGTAGTGCGTTACCGTGGTGACCTGTAGTACGTTACCGTAGAGAGCTGCAGGCTTCCGTGTTGCAGCTGCGGCTGATGGCTCTTGGTTTGTTGATGTTGGAGCAGAACATCCTGTGAACCATTTTCCCATCAGCCTTTCTCCTGCAGCCAAACCTTGTGTACTGTTTCCCTGGCGACCAGAGATCACTGTTAACAACACGTGTTACCCTGGTAACCAAAAGCATAGGCTGTCACCCAGCAGCAGAGTCGTGTACCTCCACCACAGGGTTTGGAGCAGTGCGACCACTTCTTCAGCGCCCACTCGTAGAAAATGGCGTCCTCCTGCACCAGGTTCGACTCCAGTGAGGACTGGAGGCGGTCCTGGATAATGTACTTATAGGAAACCGTCACCTTGGAGTCACCATGGGAACGGACCTGATGCACAGAAGCACAGTGGCGGTTGTTGTGGTTTAGTTTCTGATCAGATGAACAGGTTGGACTGTGACCCATGTTGATGGACTGACCATGACCAGGACTCCATACTTCAGCGGTCCCGTGGTCACGATGGATTCCTGCTCCTCCGTGTGGTTGTACTCCCATGCGACACCCTTCTCGATCACCACACGGGATTCTGGGAGCTCGTCTTCATCGTTGAGGAAGAGGTGACCTGTCTCCTGGTTCTTTACCGCTGCAGCAGAAAACAAGAAAACTAGGTTTGTAGAAACAAGAAGCGACAGGAGATCATGTCGTCCTCCCTCCTCCTACCCAGGATGTGAGGAGTCCCTTTGAACTCCTGGATCAGCAGGTGTCGCGCTCCTTTAGGGATCTCTAGGATCTTCAGGTAACCTAGGTCAGAGAACCAATAATCAATCACCAATCAATCATCAACTGATAATAAAACTGAGGAACCCTAAAGTTCTCCAAAGGTTCTCTTGGACCAGTTCTTGCTCAGACCTTCTTTCTTGGTGCTGCGGGTGAAGTTTCCTTTGATGATCTTGCAGCTGGAGTTATCTCCTCCACAGACTCCACATCGATCCTCCTGCTGGTCTGAAGCGATCTGTCCATCACAACCTACATGCTGCATGAGGAGATAGGAGACAAGGAGAGTGATGATCTTCACTCTGTATTAAACTCTGCTACAGAATCACATCATATGACATATATAAATATCGGACAGTAAATCCAAGCTTTTGTCTGATCAACGTGATCATTTAATAATCAATCATTAATGTCTCTGATAAACACACAGCACAGTGCAGTGTAACAGGGCTGTGACAGTTAATTCTGCTCCGTTACAGCGAACTGTGCTGCCCCTGGAGGCAGACGGCAGGAACTGCAGGGAAAGTGATGGTGAGGAGACCAGACACTGAACTCGAAGCTAAGCTAGGCTAGTTAGCTTTTAGCTCGACTAGTTTATCTGTGTTAATTTTTTCTCCAGATTTTGGAGAGTCAAAATTTATTTTTAATCACAGGTGAGAAAAAGTTGGTGAATTAGCTTTCGCTAAAGTTAGCTATAGAAAGTAGTCACTGCACTTTAGCTCCTCCAAATTTTACTTCCTGTTTAATATTCCTCTGTGTGGCGACGGTCAGAGCAGCCATTTTGTTTTCAGGTTGTCTGTCCGTCCGTCTCATTCTTGTGGACACAATATCTCAGTAACACCGTAATGGAACTTCTTCAAATTTGGCTCAAACATTCACTGTGACTAAAGGACAAACTGATTAAAATTTGGTGCCTAAGGTTAGAGTTCAAAGGTCAAGGTTATGGTGACCTCATAAAACATGATTTTGGCCTTGTGAACGCAATATCTCAAGAACTCATTAAGGGAATCCCTTCACATTTGGCACAAACATTCACTTGGACTCTAGGATTAATTGACTAGATGTGGGGTGTCAAAGGTCAAAGGTCAAGGTCAGTGTGACCTCAGAAAACATGGTTTTGTTCTTGTGAACACAATATCTTCTTCAAATTTGGTAAAAACATTCACTAAGACTCAAGGACAAACTGGGGGTCAAAGGTCAAGGTTAGTGTGACCTCAGAAAACAATTTTTTTGCCATTACTCAAGACTTAACTCAGACACAACATTTCACACAATGGTTAATATTTAATATTTTCTATGACTCTGGATGAACAGGATGTGACCTGGAAGGTTGGAGGAGGAGCTGATTCTAGTTTTCCTCAAAAATGACACAATTCTGTAAAAATAATTAAAAAGATAAAACAGACGTGAAAAGGTCGGATTCTACTAACCTGCGTTTGAGTTTTGATTTATAAACACAGTTACACTGGGTCAGTGTCAGTGTCAGTGTGATGCTAATCTGTAGCAGACCTAGTTTATCTACAGGCTACGCTGCACAGTTACAGTGGAAACAGTAAAAGACAATAGAAAAACACGAGAATCTGAAACACAATAAAGACCTCACACTCTCCTCGGACGCACACGCTGTAGTCGTCGCCATAGGAACATGGTGTCCCATCATGCACCATTCTGTTCATGGAAACCACTGCCGCTGTTTCCTTCGACTGACAGTACAGACGACATCGCTCATCAGCTGCAAGCACACGGAAACATGGCTCATGTATGTGACTGAGCTACTTAAGGTGGAAAATTTAAGGTGGAATTTTAAATGTTTTCAGACTTGAAAGAGTTAAAAGAGGAGAAGCCACAAGTTTCCCTCCAGAAACAGTCATGACTGATGACTTTAACATGTGCACACACACGCACACGCACACACGCACGCACGCACGCACGCACACACACACACACACACACAGACATAAATGAAATGTAGAGTGTGTGTGTTTGTGTGTGTATTTACGGTCAGGGTGTTGGTATGGCAACCAGTGATGTTTCCGTCCTTCATGTTCAAAAAATGGATTCCAGACTTTACACTGATCCTCCCTGAAAGACAGAGACACATGAACCTGCAGGAGAACACAGAGAGCACAGAGAACACAGGAGAACACAGTAGAACCATAGATTTACTGACCTGAAGTCAGTCAGTAGAACACAGTAGAACAGTAGAACATAGTACAACACAGTAGTACTGACCTGAAGTCAGTCAGTGGCGGACACTCCTCGTGGCTGCACAGCTGGAACTCGTAGCTGTTTCCGAAGCAGGTGCGCCCCCCGTTGGCTGGACTGGGAACAACAAGAGGTTAGCGTCTCGGATTGGTGCATCTGTTCTATGACATCATAGATGATTGACAGCTCACTCACGCTGGGTTGTCGCAGCGTCTGGTCCGAAACCTGACCCCGCCCCCACAGGTCCTGGAGCAGCTGCCATATGAACTCCACGATCCCCAGCCGCCATCTTGTCTCAGGAGGTCAGGGGTCAACTTCATGCAGAAACCTTTGAAGCAGTGCTTGAACGAGAGACAGTTACCATGGAGACACATGTTATGTCATCACAGAGCTGGAGTCGGGATGTGATTATCTTAGCTCAACATAAAGACTGGAGGCAGGGGGAACCTGCTAGGCTACGCTAAGAAACCAAACAATACGTCTCATCACATCATCAGTTATTAGCTGCTGCCATGGAAACAAAATGTGTCTTTGTTTTGTTGTTAGTCAACATTTTTATTTACTGGGTAAAATCCAGTGGAACCAGTTTAGTGCTGGTGGCGTATTGACTGACAAACTGAAGGTCTGAACCCGTGATATGTGACAAAACAAGGACATTTCAGACGTGTCCCTTTAACCTGACCTGGGTATATCCTCACCTTCCCTGGGCCGCACTTGGTCCCGTCAAGCGGCGGACCTTTCTTGGTCTTACAGAAGAACGGGTTGTTATAGTCGCTGCACCACAGCTGTTTACAGGGGTCAAGGGTAGTGTACTGCAGAAAAACACAAAGATCTTCAGAACGTGTCGAGAGAGACACAATGGTAAATCATGAAGATCAGACAGAAACAGACAAAAACAATGTTCAGGAGAAGAAGGTGTCACTAAAACCCAGAGTTTTAAATCTGAGCCAAAGAAACAACAATCAGAACAAAAGTGAAATAACCTGTTGAAGCTTTTCTGCACTTCAGAAAGTCATTTCATCATCATGTTGAAATGTTGGAAACTCCCTGAACAAAGAGTCACACTCAGATTAAAGGCTGCTGATAAATCTGATGTGTTCGTGTAAATCGTTTTCTGTGTGATGTCATCTCACAGTTAACATCCCGAACAGATGTGATGTTGGTCTCCGCCCTGAAAACACATCTGTATACGTCTTAACTGAAGAATTTAACTCCTGTCACATCAGACCCTGTGCAACATTTTAATCCTGGAAAAGCAGGAAAGTCTGTGTTAATGGTCTGTTAGCTGAAAAACATCCTCCTCCTTCCTCCCTCTGTAAATGTGGAATAAACAACACCACACTATTCCAGCCAATCAGCAACAGCGGGCGTTTGACTGCTACACCTAAAAACACCAGTTTGCTGAGTGGATTCATTTGGTTGGATGAATTAGAAGTGCTATGCTAGGAAGTTAGCTTCCTTGTTAGCTACAAACCTATGGTCCTCTCTTCAGTCACTGTAGTTTTGTAAAAACAATCTAAACCACTTACTCTTACCAGTTTTCACTCAGCTGTGTTTGTGTTTTCTATTATAAGGTTTGTTTTTCTTCCGCTGTGAGAAAGACGATCCACCTCCACACTGTGTCATTGCCTTGGCAACGAGCTCCCATGAATATGGGAGATGGAGCACTAAAGAGGGACGTATTTGTTTTACTGTTGAGTTCAAGCATCAACAGTCTTTGTCCAGAATCTCTTACTGCACCTTTAAGTCTTATTTTCTTAAAACAACTGAACTCAATTTTTCATATTTGGATTTCATGTCGGTGCGGTGTGAGTGTAGTTTTACGTTCCTCAGCATTTTTCAGTCAAATAAACTTTTGATCAAAAAATTGAATACATTTTTGAAGTGAGTTTAGGGGGAAATATTGAGACAAGTCGTTAAATCAACGGATCATTATGTGTTAAACACGGTAAAAACATTACATGAGAACAGACTTTAACAGACTTACTGCAGTACAGAGACTGTATCCTGGTCCAAAGTCGAAGCGACACTGTTGGTCCATTGAGTACTGAAACCCTGGCAACTGAGGCTGAGACGGCCAATCGTGGTTAAACGGGTCGTCACGGAGACAGTCGTACGAACTGCAGACAGAGAGACAGAGAGTAGTATCATGTGAAGTATCATGTGTAGTATCAGCAGTAGTATCATGTGCAGCATCAGCAGTAGTATCATGAGTACTATCAGCAGTAGTATCATGTGCAGTATCAGCAGTAGTATCATGAGAAGTATCATGTGCAGTATCAGCAGTAGTATCATGAGAAGTATCATGTGCAGTATCAGCAGTAGTATCATGAGAAGTATCATGTGCAGTATCAGCAGTAGTATCATGAGAAGTATCATGTGCAGTATCAGCAGTAGTATCATGAGAAGTATCATGTGCAGTATCAGCAGTAGTATCATGAGAAGTATCATGTGCAGTATCAGCAGTAGTATCATGAGAAGTATCATGTGCAGTATCAGCAGTAGTATCATGAGAAGTATCATGTGCAGTATCAGCAGTAGTATCATGAGAAGTATCATGTGCAGTATCAGCAGTAGTATCATGAGAAGTATCATGTGCAGTATCAGCAGTAGTATCATGAGAAGTATCATGTGCAGTATCAGCAGTAGTATCATGAGAAGTATCATGTGCAGTATCAGCAGTAGTATCATGAGAAGTATCATGTGCAGTATCAGCAGTAGTATCATGAGAAGTATCATGTGCAGTATCAGCAGTAGTATCATGAGAAGTATCATGTGCAGTATCAGCAGTAGTATCATGAGAAGTATCATGTGCAGTATCAGCAGTAGTATCATGAGAAGTATCATGTGCAGTATCAGCAGTAGTATCATGAGAAGTATCATGTGCAGTATCAGCAGTAGTATCATGAGAAGTATCATGTGCAGTATCAGCAGTAGTATCATGAGAAGTATCATGTGCAGTATCAGCAGTAGTATCATGAGAAGTATCATGTGCAGTATCAGCAGTAGTATCATGAGAAGTATCATGTGCAGTATCAGCAGTAGTATCATGAGAAGTATCATGTGCAGTATCAGCAGTAGTATCATGAGAAGTATCATGTGCAGTATCAGCAGTAGTATCATGAGAAGTATCATGTGCAGTATCAGCAGTAGTATCATGAGAAGTATCATGTGCAGTATCAGCAGTAGTATCATGAGAAGTATCATGTGCAGTATCAGCAGTAGTATCATGAGAAGTATCATGTGCAGTATCAGCAGTAGTATCATGAGAAGTATCATGTGCAGTATCAGCAGTAGTATCATGAGAAGTATCATGTGCAGTATCAGCAGTAGTATCATGAGAAGTATCATGTGCAGTATCAGCAGTAGTATCATGAGAAGTATCATGTGCAGTATCAGCAGTAGTATCATGAGAAGTATCATGTGCAGTATCAGCAGTAGTATCATGAGAAGTATCATGTGCAGTATCAGCAGTAGTATCATGAGAAGTATCATGTGCAGTATCAGCAGTAGTATCATGAGAAGTATCATGTGCAGTATCAGCAGTAGTATCATGAGAAGTATCATGTGCAGTATCAGCAGTAGTATCATGAGAAGTATCATGTGCAGTATCAGCAGTAGTATCATGAGAAGTATCATGTGCAGTATCAGCAGTAGTATCATGAGAAGTATCATGTGCAGTATCAGCAGTAGTATCATGAGAAGTATCATGTGCAGTATCAGCAGTAGTATCATGAGAAGTATCATGTGCAGTATCAGCAGTAGTATCATGAGAAGTATCATGTGCAGTATCAGCAGTAGTATCATGAGAAGTATCATGTGCAGTATCAGCAGTAGTATCATGAGAAGTATCATGTGCAGTATCAGCAGTAGTATCATGAGAAGTATCATGTGCAGTATCAGCAGTAGTATCATGAGAAGTATCATGTGCAGTATCAGCAGTAGTATCATGAGAAGTATCATGTGCAGTATCAGCAGTAGTATCATGAGAAGTATCATGTGCAGTATCAGCAGTAGTATCATGAGAAGTATCATGTGCAGTATCAGCAGTAGTATCATGAGAAGTATCATGTGCAGTATCAGCAGTAGTATCATGAGAAGTATCATGTGCAGTATCAGCAGTAGTATCATGAGTACTATCAGCAGTAGTATCATGTGCAGTACTCACTGCAGGTACTGGTGCAGCTCCCTCCAGCTGCACCTGGACCAGTGGTATCGATGGAAAGTGGCCTGAACCCGCGGAGACATGATGCTGCCCAACGGCACGTCGTCAGCACAGTTATTCGCCTCACCGTCATGCTCCATACCCAACCTGAAGACAGACAGGGAGAGAGACAGACAGACAGAGAGAGAGAGAGAGAGAGAGAGACAGAGAGAGAGACAGAGAGAGAGAGAGAGACAGACAGAGAGACAGACATACAGAGAGAGAGACAGAGAGAGAGACAGGTTATGAAGACAAACAGCAAATTCCTGTTTATCTTCATTACGTTGAAATGGTAATAAAAGTATTGAATCTTGGAAAATGTAAATACATTATAGTAAAGACAAACACCTGTTTCTAGTCCTGCCAATCAATGAAGTGTGTGTGTGTGTGTGTGTGTGTGTGTGTGTGTGTGTGTGTGTGTGTGTGTGTGTGTGTGTGTGTGTGTGTGT
>NW_019177182.1:107245-154096 GCF_002260705.1 Seriola dumerili | reverse complement strand
TGTGTGTGTGTGTGTGTGTGTGTGTGTGTGTGTGTGTGTGTGTGTGTGTGTGTCTCACACGTGTCCTGTTTCATGTGCAGCTACGAAGGCCGAGGAAAAACCGTCCTCCAAGACCAGGACACAACTCCGATGTAAGTGACACATTCCTGTGACAGGAGCATAACCTGCAGAGACAGATCAAAAGGTCAGAGGTCATCAGACATCATCAGGTCGTGGTGATTAGCAGCAGCAGTAGTGTTAGTAGTACTTGTAGTATCAGCAGTAGTACCCTGCATGCCGGAGGGGCCGAACTCCTGCCTGGTCAGGTAGATGGTGTGGTCGTGCTGCTCGGCGTGACTCTGCTCCCTCTGGTGGAGGTACGACCAGCCACAAACGTTCTCCAGACTCTTCTGAGGGTTCCCCACAGAGATCAGCTCCTGGGACTGAACCAGGGACACTGTTGGTTTTTAGTATTTAACTTCCTGTGTGTGCAGGGGTGTGATGGAGGATGGACAGTGTGCTCAGTCTTTTTCCAGAAACATTGAGAACCAGTTTTGTCTCTGTTCAGCAGAAAATATCTGACAGTCTTTGAACTCACTACGAGAGTTATAAACTCAAAGTATCAGCCCAGTGGGACTGAACACCAGCAGTGACCAAACAGGTGGAGGGGATCATTTGAAAACTAAGCAGAAAATAGTCAGTCAGCAGCATCAGCACCTCCCTGCCCCTCTCTTGTCTCTCTAGACAGAACTAGTGATATGAAATCTGGAGCTTCAATGTAAAGCTGCATGAAGCTAAACTGATCCTGGGAACTTACTTGATTAAAACTAAAGAATAAAGATGATATTTAACAACAGATTGTCACAGGTCTGAACTGAGAGTTCTTTTGAGCTGTAAAACCAACTCAGAAATCTTCTCTGAACAACAGAACGATGTCTGGACCAGGAACCTTCAGCAGCTGTGAGACAGTTGAATACCTTTGTTGGTGACAGCATGATGATCCTGACCAGGACTACATTGATGTTGGCGCCCAAAGAATGATCCTGATAGATCTCATTAACCTGGAACAAAGAGAGAGAAGCACATCTGGAGAAATACTAGAACGTCATCTAGAATTAATTCTCCTAGAACTGCAACCTCCTCATGGGTTCCTGTTGTTCTGCAGCTGTGGAGTCACCAGACTAGTAAACCGATTCTAGGTGTCAGACAAAAACTGGCTCATTGACCTTGTCCAGAGGAGGTAAATTATCCAGACATGGCAGAGGAGTTCAAAGGAGAGTGGCTGGGACTCATGAGGTCTGTCTGGGCAGTTTTGCATTGATGTCCTTTCTGAATGTGGAGTTCTCCACAAACCCAAGCAGACCCAAACTACAACTTGGAAGAAGACTGACTCATCTCTCTGGTTCAGGTCTGAGGCTTCAGCAATTGGACCAGGACTGAAGGGGATTCTGGTTATTGTTGGTTTTCATGTCTCTACAGCGTCTCCTTGAGACGTGGTGAACAGTATCACGATGTTCATGGTAAAAGAAAACTGGAAACCTTCTGTCACTGAGCCGGACAGTTGAACACTTTTACTCTCACAGGGATGATGGAGTGCTCAAAGGAGGTCGATCATGTAATGAACTAATCAGTAAGTTTACCAGGTAAGACCAGACTCACCACGACTCATCACTTTAACCACCACACCAACATGTTTCACCTACTATGTTCATCAGGGTCAGAAGGTATTTCTGAATGTTATCTCGGCCGTGGAAAAGAAGAACAGAGTAATCCACCGCTAACAAGACCTGGAGGAAGAGAAGAGAACAGGAGGATACAAGAGTTCAATGAACCCTCAGTTCAACAGTTCATCCATGTGTATATTAAACAGTTTGTTAACCTCGATGTTGAATAGCTCAGCCTCCTCAATGTAGCGCCGTCGTCGAGCTGAGCCGGACGCTGACCACAGCAGGTTCTGGTTCAAGTTCAGAGAACCTAAAAGAGGACCTGGAGACGACACAAGAATAACCTCTGTCATCAGTTCAATCATCTTTACACAAGCAGTGAAGTCGCTGTAACATTCATCTCAAATGTAACAAACTTTTAGTCGTAGTTTGTCAGTGACCTCAGGTGACCTCAACCACCTTCAGGTGACCTCAATGACTCTCAGGTGACTTCAACAACCTTCAGGTGACCTCAATGACTTTCAGGTGACCTACAACCTTCAGGTGACCTCAATGACTTTCAGGTGACCTACAACCTTCAGGTGATCTCAATGACTTTGAGGTGACCTACAACCTTCAGGTGACCTCAATGACTCTCAGGTGACCTCAACCACCTTCAGGTGACCTCAATGACTTTCAGGTGACCTACAACCTTCAGGTGACTTCAATGACTCTCAGGTGACCTCTATGACTCTCAGGTGACCTCAACAACCTTCAGGTGACCTCAAAGACTCTCAGGTGACCTCAACCACCTTCAGGTGACCTCATCGTCTCTCAGGTGACCTCAACCACCTTCAGCTGACTTCACCATCTCTCAGGTGACCATCATACTGATGTCTAGCCGTGGTGTTGTGTGTTACAGCAGCTCATCATACACAGATCAGATCATTTGCAGATGCGTCGTTTGTTCTCTGACCTGAGGACAGAACAACCAGGTGTCTGGATCTGCAGGTAAGTTATCAACACGTCAGTGAGCAGGAAGCAGAACGAGTCTCTTGGTCAAAGTTCAGACTGGTTCTACTGTCAAACGCTGTGTTTTCATTGGTCATTGTAGGAAGCAAACAGCTGTGAGTCCTCAGTTTAGTTGTGTGTTGGTCTAAAGTCCAGACACACTGTGTTTAACACTGCCCCCCCCCCCGCCTCTGGTAGATAAGACAGGGTTATCTAACCCTTGTCCCTGCAGCGGTGTCTCCTGGAGAACAGACCACGACATGTGACAGGATGTTTTCAGTCAGACTAAACATGCGGGTCATTGGACTGTTGTCCTGTAAAACTCCTGAATATGATATTTGTGCTCCAGCTGTGCTCATCTGTAAACAACAATGCCACAGTCTAACATCCAACATGTGTTTGCCTCTGTTGAATCTGTTGTCAGGGAAATGACATCAGCGATCAGAGACAGACCACTACGGGCTGAGTTCAGCTGAAGTGATATGAAGCTCTCTCCTGATTGGCTGAAGTTTTGAAGACGGCAAGTCAAACTAAAGACAGCGAACTACAATCCATCGACTCTGAGCCCAAACCTCCAAAACCTCCAAGAATCTGTAACTGCCACGTCGCAGCTGACTCTGTGTGTGTGTGTGTGTTGTAAAGCTCCCGTTGTCTCTGCCAAGTTTCCTGGAACAATTTCACTGTTTCAGTTTGATTCTTTCCTTCTGCAGAAACAGCGCAGCAGATGATCTGAAGGATTTCAACAATTACACTGTAAAAAACACAGTTCATCTTCTGTGTATCTGAGGCTCAGAGCTACAGCAGCTCTCTACAGCATTCATGACATACATTCATCTTTTATAAAGACGAGTTCCAACAGCTCCTCTTTATAAAGGTCAACACCACCACCTCACATACAACATACATGACAACATCACAACAAACATCAGAACATACATCACAACATACATCACAACAAACATCACAACATATATCACAACATACATCACAACATACATCACAACATACATCACAACATACATTACAACATACATCACAACATACATCACAACATACATCACAACATACATCACAACATACATCACAACATACATCACAACATACATCACAACATACATCACAACATACATCACAACATACATCACAACATACATCACAACATACATCACAACATACATCACAACATACATCACAACATACATCACAACATACATCACAACATACATCACAACATACATCACAACATACATCACAACATACATCACAACATACATCACAACATACATCACAACATACATCACAACATACATCACAACATACATCACAACATACATCACAACATACATCACAACATACATCACAACATACATCACAACATACATCACAACATACATCACAACATACATCACAACATACATCACAACATACATCACAACATACATCACAACATACATCACAACATACATCACAACATACATCACAACATACATCACAACATACATCACAACATACATCACAACATACATCACAACATACATCACAACATACATCACAACATACATCACAACATACATCACAACATACATCACAACATACATCACAACATACATCACAACATACATCACAACATACATCACAACATACATCACAACATACATCACAACATACATCACAACATACATCACAACATACATCACAACAAACATCCCAACATCACAACAAACATCACAACAAACATCACAACATACATCACAACAAACATCACAACATACATCACAACATCACAACATACATCACAACAAACATCACAACATACATCACAACATACATCACAACATACATCACAACATACATCACAACATACATGACAACAAACATCACAACATACATGACAACATCACATGACAACATGACAACAAACATCAAAAGATACATGACAACATCACAACAACCATCACAACATCCATCACAACATCCATCACAACATACATCACAACATGACAACATACGTCACAACATGACAACATACATCACAACAAACATCACAACATCCATCACAACATCCATCACAACATACATCACAACATACATCACAACATACATGACAACAAACATCACAACATACATGACAACATCACATGACAACATGACAACAAACATCAAAAGATACATGACAACATCACAACATCCATCACAACATCCATCACAACATCCATCACAACATACATCACAACATGACAACAAACATCACAACAAACATCACAACATCCATCACAACATCCATCACAACATACATCACAACATGACAACATACATCACAACATGACAACAAACATCACAAACATGTATGTACATGTGGATATAATTGACTGAAAACTGAATCTGTTCTTACCTCGGAGGAAGTCATCAGTACTTTGATTGACAGCTTCAGTTTGATTGACAGCTTCAGTTTGATTGACAGCTGGCTTTTTCTTGATGGCTGAGGAGCGATAAACGATGTGCTGTCGTCCTCCTTCCTCCTCCTCCTCCTCCTTCTTCCTTCGATCCAACGGCTCAATGAAGAACTCCTCCTCACCTGTTTGGATCATCCCTGCCTGAGAGACACAGAGAGCTGTCATCTACTGATTCTACTGTATCTACTGAATCCATTGAATCTACTGAATTTATTGTATCTACTAAATCTACTAAATCTCCTGTATCTACTGAATCTATTAAATCTACTGTATCTACTGAATCTACTAAATCTACTGTATCTACTGAATCTACTGTATCTATTGTATATAATGTTCTATCTATCTATCTATCTATCTATCTATCTATCTATCTATCTATCTATCTATCTATCTTCTCATCATTATTCACACCTGTGGGAACTACACCTGTGTGAAATACCACCTGTAGTTCTTTCCTCACTTCAGTCCCTGACATCTTTAGTTGAAGTGATTCCTTCGGTCTTAGACAAAGATAAGTTAAACCTAAAATACTCAAGTCAACAATGCCGGCGACAGTCAGAGCAGCAGCCATTTTGTTTTCATTCACAAACATTCACTTGGACTCCAGGATGAACTGATGAGATTATAGTGGTCAAAGGTCAAAGGTCAAGGTCAAGGTCAGTGTGACCTCAGAAAACACATTAGCCATTACTTCACACTCATGGTTAATATCTAATATGTCTGTGGATAAACAGGATGTGACCTGACGCTCTGAGGAGGAGTAAACCCTGACTGGGACTCGGAGGCGTGGCTCTCCTGAGTCCAACTGAAGCCTCAGCTCAGATATGACCAACACACTCAGCAGCTGTTTCTGTAACTGCGACTGCAGCAGGAAAATATTCCCCTACATTTTTTTCTTTCCTTCTCCTCGTCCACTTCAGCCTCCTCTCATCTGTCCTGCACATCTGGCTTAAATCAGCCGCCCTTCCCCCGCTGTAAGAAGTGAAGGTATACACTCAGTGAATCAGGCAGATTCACTGAGTTAAAGAGATGTCAGTCCGACATGTTTCACAGTGTTTGGTTTCTGTCTCTGCAGTCTGCTCCCACATGTATCTACTGTTTCTATTCACTGGTTCTACTCTCTGCTTCCTACAAGTTCACTTTACATTAAATCTGTATTTGTGTTTTATTTTGAAAACTTGAAAACTATGAAAGAACACTTAAATAATGAGGGTTTATATTGTTCCTTTGTTCTGATGAACAGGGTGTCTCTCTTCGGAGGGTGAAACTGCAGCTGTTAGAAATTCTCTGTGGCTGCACATGGAAAACCAGCTGTCCAAACATCTGCCTGCATCAGCAGCTGGAGCTGCAGCTTCATCACAGAGGACGACGATGTCGTTTCTTCATCGCTCCCATGAGAGAAACGTTTCAATGTCAGGTGACATCAAGTCACATGACCTGACTCCAGTCATTTTAAAGAACTGTTGAGTCTGTTTTACTGGACAAACCAGACGAGGATTCACACTCTGACTGAGAGTTTAAAGAGCAGAGTGTGACAGTGATTCTGATCAGGTCTGAACGGGTCTGATCGGGTCTGATCGGGTCTGTTGGTGGTTCCAGATTTAGACCTTCCTCCACATGGACAAAGGTATTTATTAAAACAGGTGGTAATATGACCATAACCATGACACTTTGTTGGCCAATCAGAGCCCTGGGAAAAGTTAGTACCAGTTCCTTTAGGTAAACAACAATGACATCACAACATCATCTACACGTCAACACTGAACATCCTGTGTAGGTGTGGCCAGAGACCGAAGGAGAGCTCAGCACTGTTCACTTTATCTAATTGTCTATTTATTTCTATTTTATAATGTTTTTATTTTACTTCCGTCTGTGTTTATGTTGTTGATTTATTGTTGAATGAAGCTTTTGTTAATAAAGTTAGTTACTAGTTAATAATCTAATCAGTTCTGAATATTAACTGAAAACCTTTATATGTTGATGAAGCTGCGGCTTTAACAGGAACCTGACGCTGATTCAAGGTGTTTGCTGCATTAAACCTCCACTGAATATTCATATAATTAATACTCATAGATTTCACTGCATCATATCGTTTACTCGCGATTGGGAACAGATGCCATGTGACCCTGAGATGGTCCACGGCCCGGGGGTTTGGACCCTTGGCTGTGTGTGATTTCAAAACTAGTTGTGGACTCATCAGTTGACACTTACCAGTCCGTCACAGTTGCTGATGGCGACAGATGTGTCCTCCATGTTTGACACCTCCCCTGTGTAGAAGCAGCTGGTGTCTCCTATTGGCTGAGAGTGAAGATGTCCTGACTCCTCCCACTCCACGGTGGCGGTGGGGGCGACAAGACGAGAGTTTGGACGCAGCCGCAGGTGGAGTTCCTGACCAAACACCGTCACGTTGTAGTAAAGCTCCACCTCCTCGGCCCTGTAACCCCGCCCCTTCCAGCTGTAGCCTGTCTGGTTAGATGATGATTCTTCTGTGGGCGGGGCCAGAGATAATGTGGGTGTGTTAATTTGAGATTGTCTTTTGATTCTGACATCGTCCACGTCAGTGTGTGTGTCCTCTGCGTGGTGGGCGTGTCTTTTTCTGCGGCGCAGGTGGTGGGCAGAGACTGATGCCGACAGGAAACGCCCCTCTGAGTCAGTCCTGATTGGACGAACGACACCGAACTCTGACAGAACCTGATGGAGAGAACCTGACAGAGACAGAGATGAATTAACTTTCATGTTTCAGTCTTGAGTCATAAGAGTGAGCACTAGACTTTTCCACACTGTGAGGACATTTCTACACTATGAGGACATTTTTACACTGTGAGGACATTTCTACACTGTGAGGACATTTCTACATTATTTCTACACTATGAGGACATTTCTACATTATGAGGACATTTCTACACTATGAGGACATTTCTACATTATGAGGACATTTCTACATTATGAGGACATTTCTAGACTGTGAGGACATTTCTACACTATGAGGACATTTCTACATTATGAGGACATTTCTACACTATGAGGACATTTCTACATTATGAGGACATTTTTACACTGTGAGGACATTTCTAAACTATGAGGACATTTCTACACTATGAGGACTTTTGGGCCGGTCCTCAAAACTTCGAATGACTGCTTGAAGGTTCAGGCTTGTCTCATGGTTCAGGTTAGATTCAGGTGTGGGGCCAGGGGTCAGGGGTCAGGGGTCAGGGATCAGGGATCAGGGAATGCATTATGTCAGACAGAGTCCTCACAAGTATAGAAAGACAAGGAGCAGTATCTGAGATGATTTAGTGAGGATGGAAAGATGCTGTGAGGTCATGGAGGTCATAGGTGTCTCTCTCTCTCTCGCTCTCTCTCTCTCTCACACACACACACACACACACATACACACACACACACACACACACACACACACACACACACACACACACACACAGAGGATATGATGAAATATGATCTGAATCCTTCACATTCCCCAAACGCCAGAAACACATAAACACAAAGATTTATGGGAAAAACGTAGAGAGAACGTTCCTCTGAGTCAGAGACAGAACAGTCAGAGAACTGAGTGAGAACATACAAAGAACCATTAGAGAACAGAGAGCAGACAAATAGATGGATGTTGTTCCATCATTCAGAATCATCTCCATCTGCTGCTTAAACGATCACAACATCACTGGGAACACTGGGACACCACAGCTGCTCAGTGATTGGTCAGTCTGCTCGGTCTGTTTCACCTTGACCTTCATTTCAGAGGTCAGAGGTCACAGTCTGGAAGACTACACAACAACCAAAGAGGAAGTTAGAGGATCAACAGTGAAGTATGAACTGTAACTGTAAGAGTAGCTACAACCAAAGTAACCATAGTACTAAGTCATAATACCAGTAGTACTAACAGTCATAGTACCAGTAGTACTATGTCATAGTACCAGTAGTACTAACGGTCATAGTACCAGTAGTACTAGTAGTAATAATGGTGTCAATATTAACTGTGGTAGATAAAGTTGTAGTACTGCTGATAGACGTAGAATCAGTTGTACAACACTAGTAGCAGTATTAACAGAAGTAATCATACTACTACTACTATAGTGGTCGATGTAGCAATACTAGTACAAGCAATAGAAACAGTAGTACCAGGAGCAATAATATTAACAGTAGCAGTGATAGCACTGACAGTAAGAGGAACAGTAGCATTAGTAGAAGTATCAGAAGTTGTAGTACTGGTAATAGTAATTGTACTAACTGTACTACTGTAGTGATAGTAGAAACACTGAAAGCAGAAGTTATAGTAGTACAACTACTATGAATTTAGTAGTAGTAGCAGTAGTAGCAGTAATAGTAGTAATACTAGTAGTAGTATTAGTAGTAGTATCACAGTAGTAGTAGTATTAGTATCAGTAGTAGTATCAGTAGTAGTAGTACTAGCACTAGTATTAGCAGTATTAGCAGTAGTAGTAGTGGTATCAGTAGTAGCGGCAGTAGTAGTAGTAGCAGTAGTAGTAATAGTAGTAGTAGTATCTGTAGTAGCAGCAGTAGTAGTAGTAGTAGTAGTGGTAGTAGTAGTATCTGTAGTAGCAGCAGTAGTAGTAGTAGTAGTAGTAGTGGTAGTAGTAGTCCCTGGGTTTGGTGGCCTGTCCCCAGTTGGTGCAGTCCCCAGAAATGTCCCTGTTTTTCACTGCTAATTAAAAACAGACGTAGCATTGGGCTTATTTTGGCCAACAGAGGGAGCTAGCTGTTAGCTATAGCACTTTCGGAATTGAAGCTAAAACCATCGAAACAGAGTTATCCAATCAGATTTTGCAGTTTTTTGTTGTCTCTAGGCAGAGAAAAGTTCAGCGGGCTCACTCATTGGTTGGGAGTTCATAACCGGGCAGTAAACTAACAAAAACAAACATATCCAAGCCCCCCAGCTGGAACGTGAAAAAATAGTTTTAATGTTGGAAGAAGTGAAGAAGAAGAAGTTTCCTGTCTGCGATGAACATCACATGACAACATTCACAACCTTTTAGGAAAAAGGCTTTTGATTCTTTTGATCTGTGGACACTTACAAACTAAAGGAAAATAAACAATTAATGAAAAGACCGACAATAGGACTTCACGACTGCTTCAATGTTCAGGAGTTGTCATTTTATCAGTCTGCCTTCACCATAGTTTATAACAGTACAACAGTTACCATGGGCAACATACATAAAACCAGGAATGTCCTCCTTTTTATTCCAGAGGTCGAAACAATGGATGTGTTAGTGAGATATTGAGCATCAAACCGTTTTTCTATTTCAGAAAGTGGCAGTAGTTGTAGTATCAGTAGTAGTAGTAGTAGCAGTAGGAGCAGTAGTAGTACTACTATTAGTAGTACTAGTAGTAGTACTAGTAGTAGTAGTAGTATATTTATATTTGCAGCAGTGTCTCACCTGTGTCGTCACTGATGTAAACTGAGTGTAAACAGTTGATCTGCAGCAGAAACACAATAATCAATAATCCATAATGACTGTCCTGCATCCTGACGGAGAGACAGCTGAGAGACAGACGGCTGAGAGACAGACAGCTGGGAGACAGACGGCTGAGAGACAGGCGGCTGAGAGACAGACAGAGACAGTCAGAGTGACGGAGCTGAACAGACTGAACTCTCTAACAGACTCTCCTCCTCCTCTGGGTCATTACCTCCTCCCTCTGTCTGACTCCTCCCCCTCACTGCTCAGCTGCGGTCTGCAGTAACAGCACAGCTGGAGTACTGCAGTATTACTCCTACTGTAGTACTACAGTAATTCTCATACAGCAGTACTCCTACAGTAGTACTTTACAGTAGTACTCAAGTGTTTATATATCTGTAGTACTGTTGTGGTCCACTAGATGGAGGCAGCTGATTTTAAACACTGAATGTTTATATGTTATAATGTGAATGTATAAGTGAACAGTATATATCTAATGTATCTATGTATTTACCAGTCTATTAAAATAACATACATATAAAACGTCTTTGTGTATTTATGTTTTTCTCATTAATTTAAACCTGTTTTATCTTGACTCTCTACTAGTACTCTCTCAGTCTCTCAGTCTTTCCTCTCTGACCTGGATGTCTTGGACAAAGCCCTCTCTTGGTTTGAATCCTCTCTCGCCATCTCTCCTTGAGTGTCATGACAACGACAAATGTCCACCCCCCCACCCCAAATGGAGTCTTCCAGGGATCAATAGTAGGAATCGACTAATTATCGGTATCATTCTGTTTTTTAACTGATAAAATAAAATATCTGTGAATAAACGTTACTGCCTTCCATTTTAAAAAGGGGAGGGGTCAAACATATTATTGGGTGATAATAATAATAATAAATGATAAAACTATTTAATTAAAGAGTATCTTTAGGTCACCAGGTGAATCAGGTCACAGGTGAGAAAATCAAGAGAAATCAACCAGTTAATTCCAGGTAGGCTCTTTGCAGCCTGTGATTACACCTGAAAATAAACACTTAGTGATCAGTTTATTAGGAACATTAAACTGATGTAGTCTGATACAGTCCTGCAGTAAATCCTCCTTCATGAAGGTGTTAATCTTCAGTTTGTGTTAAAATAGTTTCAGACAGATGTTGATGGTCATTGTGGAGCTGTGTTACATTACACAGCTGTTTCTGTCACTGATAGAAACAGGGTGGACAAAATAATAGAAACACCTGGACAGCAGTAGTTCTGTGTTGGTATATCGATCCAAATATCAGCTATCCGTCCTCTTGATTACCGATGATCGGTATTGCCCTGAAAATGATCAATAACAACATCACCTCTTCTTCTTTTAAACCAAGGACAAGGACACCAGGGTCAAAGACACCTGGTGTCCGGTTTGATGAGCCACTCTCCTCTGACCTGAGTCTACGAGTTAATGTAGTAGCTTCACACACACACACACACACACACACACACACACACACACACACACACACACACAAACGCACACACACACACAGGTGAGCCTCTGTGTTATGTGTGTGAGCTACGCCACCTGCTGGACTGACATTTTAATACAGAGTAGAGAAACTTCACCTGTTCTGTTCACAGAGACGTCGTCGTGTCACTGAACAGCGTTCATCACCATGTTCTACCTGCAGAACACAGAACACGTGTAGAACGTGATAATGAACATCGACACATCAGTGTGTGGGCTGATCATTGTTCCTGCTGACATGATGCCTGAAAACCAAACTCTCATCATAATTCAACAAACAGAAACGACTGCAGCTCCAACTAAATGAATAATACATTTAAAGGTTATAAACTCAACCTTCAGCTGCCACTAAATGTCTCATTCCAGCTGCATCTCAGACCAAAACAAGTTCATGGAGCCACACCTCCACACCTGATACCAACACACGGACCAGAGAAGATTACAGATTACATCACACAGAGGGGGTGTGGCTTCGTTCTCTGCTCAGGACGCCATTACTCCACTATATCTTCACATAGAAAACAGCTCTTTGCTGCTGTATCATCATTTAAAGTCTTGTTTATATAACCTTTAATTAACATTGCTCCAGACAGGAAAAAATCCTCTGGCTACAAAACCACAAACAACATATAGAGAAAATACTGGAGCTTTCCATTGAAACTTAAATGTTGAGTAGTAACATATGTCAAAAGGTCATATGCATAATATATATAGCACATATACATGTACAGATCTACTGGCTGGAGTTGTCGTCTCTGAGAGAAACCCTCACATGAACACAGAGCTGTTTGATTTTGATGTGTATGGTTTATTCTTTACAAAGACAGAACAAAATGACTGATGTCAAATCAACAGCAAATGATGCAACATGAAGGTGACGTATTCGGTGAGTATTCAACAGGAAACATCAACATGGCTGAGGTCAAAGAGAAAGAACAGGAAGAGGAGTTTGACCTCATTATGGTGAGGTGTGTGTTCAGTTCAGCGCTCACAAAAAATATGGTCATGCACAACACTGTACATATGTATACGTTGTATACTTCACACTGTATGTATGAATTATATGTTGTATCACTATAATCAGACAAACTCAAATCACTGTTACATGAATTCAACTTGTAGCAGAGATTCTACAATGAGTCTCTTTCAGATCATCTTACTTTAAAGTTTATCTGTGATAAGAGGTGGAACAGTTTAAACTGTTGAACTGTTCCTGTGTCAGTCTACAGTCAGACTGAAGGGTGACACCTAGTGGCAGAAACATGTTGGTGCTGCTGCAGAGAGACCTGTGAACAGAGCAGAGCTTTCTCCCACAATTCACAGCGGCATGATCTGAGGAGGTGAGGAGTGTGTTTGCTTTGGGAACCTCAGAATTGCAACTTTAATCAATAATAATCTACAATCTATAATCAATATATAATCATGTATAATGTGTCAGAAATTAAACAAAATTACACGAGAAAATACATTTGAACAGAAACATAAAATCTTCACTGACGTTTTATTTCCTACGATCCTGGAAACTAAACTGGTGAAATAATTCCTGTTTGTGTTGGACCAGTAGAACCAGTGCAGTGGAGACGGACTTCCTCTGAGTCAGTCCACTCTGTCCGGACCCAGCAGAACCACTCTTACCTGATACACCAGGTCATCATGTCTGTGACTGTGTGAAACCCTCTGACCATCAGTTCACAGTTTTATGACACATTGTCATAATCATCAGTCTCAATTCGTCCTTTATTTTTAAAGGGAGGACATTTTGTTTTTTGGTGATATTAAAAAAACATTCTGTATTTTGATGCTTTAATGAATGTGTTGTAATAATGGTCTTGATACTGATCATCATTTGACATGTTTATATTTATTAACATGAGAGAACACAGATAACATACATGTGATATATGAACCAACATGTCACTGTTGTTCCTGCTTTAAATCTCACGTTACCAACACAGAAACATCTCTACAATCTTTCCTACAAACTTTCCTTCTCTACAACACCTCCTCTGACAGCACAAGAAAACAAGCTTTATTCAAGATTAAACTTTTTATTAATGAATCATTCAAACAAATCAACTGCAGTTTGTCCTTTAAATCACACATTAAAGAATATGATGTGGATTGTTTTGGACTGAAGAGATCACCAGTGTCTCTTTAATCACATGATGAATAATGAATAATAATTATTGAAACTAAAATGCGGAAGATCTCTAACATTAACAGAAAACTACCTGCTGGTGAAGATGATGCGTTCAAGAACAGAAGCAGAAAAATAAACGAGATGTGATCAAAACAAAGTTACACACAGTTACCATGATTATTTTCCCTTTATATCATTTTAATAATGTTATAATGAGCTGAAGATGATCTTTAATTAATATTACATATCACTGTTTAGCACGTGCCTTTTTCACTGCTGCAGCTATACCTATGACTGCAGCTCCCAATGCAACTCCGACTGCAGCTCCTACTGCAGCTCCTACTGGACCCCCCACAAGTCCAACTGCTGCTCCAACTTCTGCTCCAACAGCTACTTCAACAGCTACTCCAGCTGCTGCTCCACCAGCTGCTCCGAGAACTCCTAAAGCACCAGCCAGCATTCCCTGTATGAACTTGTTATGTTTCTCTGCCCTTCTTCTTGCCTCTTTGAAGGTCAGATCTGGATATTTTTTCTTAAGACATCTCATTTCTTCTTTTATGGCTCTCTCAGCCTCTTGGAGCGTTTCATTGGTGTAGTAGTTTCCTCCATTTCTCTGAACCATGGTGTTGATCTTCTTCAGCAGCTCACGGACTTGAGATGGATCTTTGTCTATGTTGTTGAAAACATGGTGTCCTCCATGACACTGACTGAGGAAGTCATGGAGAGCTTTATTTTTACCAATTACTTTTTCTATAGAAACTCCCTCTACATTCAGCTCGTCTCCATGGGTGAACAAGACCATGGTGTAAAGTGCTGCCTCTTTTCCAAACATGTCCTGAATGATTTTCACTGTTTCTTCTTCTTCTTTTGTGAATCTTCCCAACTGGATCACGAACAGGAACACATGAGGACCAGGAGCAGCCATTGAGATGGTTTTAACGATCTCTTCTGTCACCTTCTCTTGAGTTTCATTGGTGTCAAACAGACCTGGAGTATCAACAACCGCCAGTGTTTTACCTTCAAACTCTCCTGTTTCCTTCTGACACTCTGATGTCACTGTGTCAGCAGACAATTCAGATTGAAAAACCTTCTTCCTTAAGATGGTGTTTCCTGTTGCACTTTTCCCAGCTCCAGTTTTCCCAACAAGCACAATCCTGAAGTCTGACTCCTCTAACTCCTCTAACTCCTCTAACTCCTCAACACACCTTGAGGAATTTCACAAACACATTATTGATGTTGTAAAGAACAAACTCTAAATTAAACATCACCACTGTAGCATCATCAGAACCTCTATATAACTCTTACACTTAAACCCCAGGAAACAAAGTGCTGTCTTGTTGTTTTCAGACCAGTCTGGGCGACACAGAGCTGACAGGGTTAACAGTCAGTAACAGACTGTGAAGACGTGTTTTATCAGAAAACTTTTTCTTGCCACTTGTTTTCCTTCAACCACACTGAGGATCTGACTCCAGCTGTTACAGCTAAACTCTAACTGAACTTTCATTAAGGAAGTTGTGAGCAAAGTTAACAAACAGGAAATAGGTTGTGTTGAAGCTACCGCTGAGGACAGACAGCATTTCCTTATAGTTTTTATATTTGAAGGCTCAATACATCTTTCCCGATCAGATGAAAGACGTGAAATATAGTTTCAATATAGAAATAACGTTAAAATAAACTGAGTAAAACTAGTTTCATGATCATTAATCACAGCTTCATCATGCTCTATCCAAAGTTCCTGTATGTGATATTTCAATTAACTACAGAACAGGAAATTAGTAAAGTTGTAAATGTTAAAGTTGTAAATGTACTTACTCAATAACATGTATTTGTCCATGTTTGTCTTTGACGGGCCGTTCTGTGAAGTCTTGTCTCTGTTGCTGTGTTGTTAGTCACTAGTTTCACGATCATCTCGTCTCTATAACCTGCCCCTGTCTCCTCCCTGTGACACGTCACGGCCTCCCACAGCTGAGAGCTGTCACACCAGAAATCAGACATGAAACTGACGACTGCTGCCACATCCAGTCATAAAGCAACAAGTCCTCCAACCTGACAACACTGTCCCGACCCTCAGATACCACCCACAGGACTGCTCCAGGGACAGGTGTGCCAGACCTTTGTTGTCATGGTTACACTAATAAACACATTTCACACTCAATAATGAAGTACTTCCTCTATATGTGATATACTGGGTTATATGTTGTTATATCTAGTCAGGCACCTTTTTGGTCAGCCCAGGTTGTCCTGTAGGGTCCTAGAGTTAGTGTGTGTGTGTAATTCTATATAAAAACAAGAACAGGGACTCTGGCCAAGATTAGGGTTTGAACAAGGCAAAACAGCAAAGTGAACAATAAGTAAATTGACTGCCTTAAAATATAAATTGGAATCTTAAAGTACCTTAAACCGGACATGCCTAACAGAAAGTTTGAAGCTAGGCTAGCTGCAGACTCGACCCAAGCAAACAGGTGTGACCCCGACTACTCACAGAGGGATACGAACAGCAGCAGTGTGAAGAGAAAAACTTCTCCTGTTACTCCAACAAAATCTACGGCACCACCTCTAAAGCAAAAGACTTCAGAGGGACTGAATGAAGTATCAAATACAACGCTCGTCATAGCAATTGAAAAGCTAACCTAAAAAATCCACCAATTTAGCGAAAACTCAGTGATAGCGGCTGACATCACCAGGTTAGTGGAGATGAATGCTGCCAAGATTAAAGACTGGAAGACCAAGATACATGCACTGGAAAAGGAAACATCCCACCTTCTCAATAAACAAGGAGCTGAAAGAAAAGGTGATGGAGCTGGAGCGGGACAAGAGAAGATGGAACCTCAAAATTCATGGTCTGAAAGAACAAGATGACAAATACACCCGAGGCATAGTCAAAGACATCCTGTCTAAAATAGCACCACAGTGGACCGCTTCAATGGATACAGTGGTCAAAACAGTTCACCGCCTTGGGAGGAAAGAGGAGGGAAGACACTGTCAAATCATCCTGCAGTCCCCCCTGAGACAGCACCGGGATGCCATCTGGAAGCTATCCAATAGGCTCCCTCTGCTGCATGGCCGAAGATGGAGCAAGCCACAGCAGCAGGAAAGGCAGCGTTCTTCAGAAGACATGTGGGATACATCAATGGTTACTCTGGATCAGAGAGGATACAAGGTACAAGTTAAAACAATGTTTGAAACTGTTACAAGATTCCAACTTCCTCATGTCTTCATTTAAAGTTTTTTTTATAGTTTGAGGGGATCCCAATTTTAAAGACAGGAGTGGGAAAAAAGAAAATCAGTCTAAAGATGGATTTTTGATAACTGTACTTGAGCTCATTCAAATATTCACCTCTTTTCTCAGAGCTACATTATTAAAGCTTTAGCACATTTAAGAGGTAGAAAAGGTGAAGCTGAGCAGTTATATTACTCAATAGTATTACTTCTTTTAGATGACTGCCTATTAAATGGTTTATTATTTCAATCTCATTTTATATTAATATTTTTTAATGTTTTTCATTTTAGATCAATGCTTTTAAATATGTTTTATGTTCATTTTATGCCTTTTCATGTGAAGCTCTTGGTGCAGGTCATTTCTTTGTTGTAAAAAAACTACATTTTGTGTATGAAAAGAGCTATACAGATTAAGGCTATCATTATTTTTATTTTTATCATTATTATTAATATTATTGTTAGAAAGGGGCTTTGCAACATTATTCAGAACCAAAGCTATCGCCCTTAAGTCTTTAATTTCTTACTCCCTTTTCATATATGTCTACCTTTATTCCTACAGTTTCTCATGTTTCACTTAATACCAGGGGTCTAAGAGATTCTATAAAAAGGAAATCAATCTTCCTGTTTTGTAAAAATGAAAAAGCACAATGTTTTCTTCTCCAAGAAACTTATTCGAATGACTTGGATGAAAAATTGTGGTCAAATCAGCAGAGAGATAAAATACTGTATAGTCACGGTACAAATAGGTCAGCCGGTGTTGCAATTCTTTTAAACTTCTCTGGGAAGATTGGGGTACGACTTTAATCAAAACAAAACTATGATTACTGAAATTACAAAGACTATAAAAGAGCTTTGTCAGATTTTATATTTGGTGGGGAACCCTATTAGTGTCCTCTGCCATAAAAACTAAACCTTCAAAAGTTTTCAAAGTCAAATTGAGGCCTGTTATCAGAGCAGACAGTGGTTGCTCTCAGCTTGGACTTTCACTTGGTCTTCTGCTGTTATTCTCACTGCTTAGAGAGACCAGAGTTACCAGTCACTAGGTAGGTTTTACATTTGTGCTCATGTAAGTCCATATCAACAGGCTGCCCTGCCCTCTAATTCACACAGCAGAACTGACATGTATCTAGCCTTCATTTAAGGTATTTGTGTTAATATGTTTAATTAAGGCTCTAAATGCTTCTTCCACCACTGAAAGTCAAACAATAACACAAAGTAAGAAAATCTGCAGGTTTGGAATAAATGCAAATTTTTCCTTAGTGCTGATTATAATCAGTAAATCAGTTTTAAACCTGTTGGTCCAGATGCTTGTGCGTGTGTTGAACTGTGGATCAAAATGGCCGACATCAGATAACTTTATGTCCCACAGGAACAAAATGGCCGCACGGGAACATCTGCCACACCTTCATTTCTCTTGTCAGAACAAACTTTATTCTCTCCCTTCAAACTGACTGAACAGGTGACTTCACCTTTAACCTTCTCCCTCATGAAATAAATTAGAGCCACAGTGATGACTTCAGAGGAGGAAACACACAGACAATGAACCAAAGCACAAAGTGAAAGTAAAGACAGAGACATTAGAAATACTGACAGGAATTAGAAATTAACCAATTAACAATTATTATCAATAATAATAAATAATAATACAATCATTAATTAAAAACAAACACCTGTAATAAAGTATAGAAATGACAAACACTGTTGTACTGCAGACAGAACTTAGTAAGAGAATGGACATACAGGTGTTTAAGTTATGACGTAAGAAGACAGGTGTCATCTGCACGTGAAGAAGAATAATGATTAAAATAAATGATAAATACTGACCGATCACTGTGTCAGTCTCTGCTGTGTCCTCTCTCTGCTGCCGAATGAGTCCGTCTACAGTTTGTGTCTACACAGCTTGAACTGCTGCCGGAAGTCACGCTACATTCAAAATAAAAGTCACTTGTTTCTTTTTTATTTATGCAAATAAAAATAACTAATGTGCAATAATGAAGCTACCTTTCATTTTACTTTGAAATGTTTGAACGGAAACTGTCTGTTGGGCTGTTCATGTCCAAAGGTGATCCTGAATAATGTGATGTGGTGACACCTTGTGGAAGAAACAGGCAACAGCAGGGCCTGTGAGCACCAACACACCACCAGGAGAGGACACAGAGTCAGTTCATTTTTCATTCATTCATCCTCCACATTATCAGAGTTTTTATTTTAAGGTGAAAAAGGTTGATCAGAAACCTTCAGCACTCAGTCTTATACGCTCAGACTGCGTCCTCATCACTACGTTTTCATTTCAAAACAGCGTTTTCAAACAAAACCAATCTCTGTCCAGACAATCGTTTTAGCTCTGTATCAGAAATGATCTCTGTCCAGACTAACACACCTGAAAACACACACATACCTGAGCAATCACCTACACTGAGCATGTGTGAGCCGGTGTAAACAGGAAGTAGATCGTCTCCTCTGAAGAAGGAACAGCAGAGACAGTCGCAGCATTAAAACAGAGACTGTCAGTGAACAACAGCTGCAAAGACAACAAGGTCAGTAACTCTGTCATTCATCATCATGTTGTTTTCACCACTGGTAGTCCAGGCTGATGACAGCCAATCAGGAGAGACTGTGGGTGTGACCTCATCGATTACAAAAGTCTCAGGTTCTGTCCAGACTACAACACAACCCCAGAGTTTTCAAAATAAAACACAACCCCAGAGTTTTCAAAATAAAAAGGGGTCAGCGTTGTTTCCAAAACGCTCGTTGTGCGGACGGAGGAGAAAACGTAGCAGAAGAGATGAGTTTAAAATGAAAACGTAGCAGTGTGGACGTCGCCTTAAACACACCACCGCCAGGCCAAAGAAACCTGGCTCTTCAACCCCTACAAGAGCAACGACGCTCCCAGCACCAGGTCACACTGCTCCTACCTGGAACCACAGCTCACCTGCTCACCAGCAACAGGAGAGTTAGCATGTAGTGGCTAACTGTAAGAACACAGAGGAAACCAGTGACCTCCTCAGAGACAGTCAGACAGACTCACTGGACTTTAAACACAACAGTGGAAGAGACTCAAGGACTGGGTAAAGACCGGGCTAACCTCAGCTAGCACACCACAGCTACATGTCACAACTATAAACGTTTGTTAATGTGCTCTCTGAGCTTGTTGTTGTGTCTGCTCACGTTGTCCCTCCCCCACACACCATGTGGTCTCAGCGGCCATCTTTGAGTCCACCGTCTTGTGTCTTTTCCTTTGTTTACCGCAATCTTGTTTGTAGTCTTAAAGGCCGTGTGGTCACAGCACACACACGCACACGCACACGCACACGCACACACACACACACACACACACACACACACGTATATATTTATTAGACATTGTATGTTCTATTTTTACTATCCTTGTAAATAAATGTCTGAGTATCTGCTGCTGTGTTTAATGTTTGATGCTGACTTGTACTCAGTAGGTCTTTGACTTACTGTTGACCAGGTAACTAGGTTATAGTTATTAAGTTCATTATTAAACAGAGTTCCAGATTAATAATAATAATGTGAGATCCTCTTCCTGTTTCAGGGTGGTGCCTCTGAGGAACCTTAAATCAGTTTAAAGTTTCTAATTAATATTAATATTTTCTTAATTTATAATAGACAATAATTGATTAACTACAGATAAAGGACGTTTCTGTTCACAGACCTTCAGGTGATTTTACAGGACAGAAGGGACGGGACCGTCTTCAATCAGGTCACGATTCTTCCATCAAGTCAATCTCCACTCGACATGTTTTAAATGGAGAGCACAGGTGGAGGAGTGAAACACCAGGTGAAGGACACCTCTTATCCTCCACTTACAGAACTCACCTTTAACAAGCATTCACACCTGGCCTCAGGTGACTAACTACAGTTACAACAGCCAGCAGCGCTAACGAAGCGGGTGACATCAGGCCTTGATAACGACCTGGTCTCCTCACCTGTCAGTCAGAACTGAAGAAGACTCTTGGATGAGGAGTGAGACGTCTTGTCTTTGACAGGGACATCACTCTCTTTGTGTTGTTTTCTGAAGGGACTCTTGATTGATCACTGATTAATTAACTGATTAACTGATTGATTAACTGATTAATTAACTGTTACCTGAACAGAATGAATACAGTCTGACGACTGTATGGCAGTTCCAGTTGTGGTCGTTCTAAAGCTGCTCCGCTGTGATTATTATTATTATACTAAGTGTTTATTTAGTTTCATGTGAACAAACTGAAACACAGTGTGGTCTGGGGGGGGGGGGTGGGTGGGGGGGGGGGGTGGGTGGGTGGGTTAAACCCATCTCACTTCCTGCTTCACTCACTTTCAGTCTGTCGCCATCACTAACGTTTCTCCGTTGGTCATTTATTTTTCTCTGAATCAGGTTTTAACCATCGTGAAGACGGCTGCGCTCCGACAGGTAGGACCACACACCTGAGATCTCTACTTGGGTCCACACCTGGACTAGAGCCAGGATCAGGGTTTAACTCGTTAGCACTTTTACTCACCATGGCGACAACAAGTTTAGTTTATTCATTTAGACCAAAACTCATTAATGAAAATAAACTAAATGTTCTGATCAAAACAAAAGACTGAAATCTATTTAAAATAAATTAATTCCATCAATGAAGAAAGAAACAGTTGAATCATGAGGGTTGTCTGAACACACACACACACACACACACACACACACACACACACAGACCACTGAAAGTGTTTGTTTCCTCTTCATAGTGAGTGACAGCTGAGGGGGTGGAGCCAGCAGAGCTGACCTCAGACGGCGGCCATGATGTTTCTGGTCCAGTTACTGATGATGATGATGATGATGATGAAGAGCAAGGGTCAGTGTGTTTGGATCTGTGCCTAATATTATGAGCAGTATTGATCAGTGATAATCACTAAGTGTTAATAACTGAAGATGATTAACCTGATACAGACAGGTGCACAGACAGGTGGTTGGCAGGTGAAGACCGTCCTGTTGTCCTGTGTTGTACATTAATGTCTCTGTGTGACCTTTGACCCCAGCTGCCGTAGCAGAGTTCATCACAGTGTCTGCACAGAGCGGTCAGCCCGTTCTGCTGTCCTCACCCCGGGTGAGGGGGGGGGTGGAGCAGGGGTGGGACGTCAGGTGGACCTGCCCCCCCCACCTGGTGTTGTCTCTGAAGAAGAACATGACGACGTGTCACCGGGGACGCTGCGAGCTGCTGAGAGACGGCTCGCTGACATTCAGCCGAGTCCAGGCCAGCGACTCAGGCAACTACAGCCTGCAGGTGTTTAACCAGAGCGGGAAGCTACAGGTGAAGACGGACTTCCTGCTGAGGGTGGAGGGTGAGTCCAACTATCTGACCCCCCCATCTGATGATATCTACCCCCCTAAGTGACAACATCAAGCCCCAATAACATCATCAATCACAAAGTGAATGTCATATTAAACTTTATCCTCAGGCGTCTGTAGAAGATCTAAGTGACAGATTAAAGAAATCAAAAGGTTATTTTGACCTTTGACCTTTAGCTCTTATGTAAATGAGATGGAGTCTCATGAATATGTAATTAGATCCCAGCAGATACATCAATCATATGAAGTCACATCAGCTGACTGTCTGTCTGTGTCTGCAGAGAGTCCACAGACAGACACCTGGCTGATCTGCTGCCTCCTCCTGCTGCTGCTGCTCCTGCTCTTCATTCTCCTCTTCATCCTGAGGAAGAGGAGGATCCAGAGGAGAAGGATCACAGGTACAGCAGCCAATCAGAGACGGTCTGAGCTCTGACACACACACCTGGTTCCTTTAACGTCACAGCAGACTCATATTAATAATAATCTGTCGTGCTGCTCCAGGTCCAATGGAGGAAAACGTTTATGTGTCGATGCATGGTCACCATGGCAACAAGAGGAAGGACGAGGAGGAGAAGGGGGAGAGAGAGGAAGAGTCTGCTTATGGTATGTGTACACACACACACACACACACACACACACACGTTAACACAGATGCTAACAAATGCTAACATGTTCTGTTCTCAGTTCCCCATCATCGTACTGTTTCCATGGAAACACCAATCACCCAGCAGATGTCTGAGGAGGCACAGGACATCTACGTGTGATGACCAGTCAGAGCTCACCTGGACACCACGCCTCACACCTGGACTCTCCACATGGTGGTTCTCACAGATCTGAGAACGTCAGATAAACTTCTCTCCACTGACGAGTTCAGGAAATGAGACGTGTGCTTGTTTTTCTGGAGACACCTGAAGCTCAAACTGCGTCATGTTGAATATCTGCTGTTTGATGTGTTCTGATTTATCTCAGTGGGACTTACTGGTAAAATAAAGAAAATAAAAATAACCATGACGTCTGCCAGGGATGACCACACAAACACACGCACACACACACGCGCACGTGCACGCACGATCATCAGTCAGGTGCAGCAGCTCCTGTCTGCAGCCTCAGAGGTCTGGGGACTTCAACATAGTAGTAATATAAAAGTAGAGAGTACTTTTACTTTTGATACTACAGGTACTTTTGCTGATCGTAGTTTTACTGAAGTCAGTTGTAAAATGCAGTAATTAAAGTCAGAGTATTTTTACACAGTGGTATTGATTACTTTAATGTAAACTGGTCCACACTGACTGTAGTGTTGATACACAGTTTAAAATGCACCGGTGTTCTGATTGGCTGGTTGTTCCTCCAGCTTGGTTTTTGAATCACTGAACATATGACAGATTCTGTGTAAGGCTGCACGTCATCTGCATCTGTTTACATTCTGCAGTAAATATATCATTAAACTGCAGCTGCAGATTTTTACTTTGAAGATTTGTTCACAAACTATTTAAACTGATATTTGAAGCACACATCAGATTACAGTGAAGACATGAGACAGAGACACTGTAGGGGGCGCTGTCCCTGCAGGAAGACAACTCTACAGACACCAAGAAAAACTGTGACTTTAAATATTTCACAGTGAAATCAGACAGTTCAGTTCCACCTGTTTCAAATGAAGAAAAAACTAAAACAATAGAGTTTTAAAACCAGAACAATCTGAGACACACGACTCTGACGTGAGCTCCTCATCCTCATCCTCATCTTCATCAGAACACGGTGATCTCTTCCTCCTCCTCCTCCTCCTCCGGCGTCTGAGGTAAAACAAGTAACAGGTTAAAACAACAAATCACTTTCAGCACGTCGACAATAAATCACAGGTGTATCACAGGTGTGTCACAGGGGAGCAGTAGTGTCAGGTGTTTACCAGGAACAGCAGTGTGTGGTGGATGATGAACTCTCTGGTGAGTCTGAGCAGATCCTGGTTCACAGTCTGAAACAGAGAGGGGACCAGAACCACAGCCAGATTCTGAGCCGACATCTTGTTCACTTGAGAGAACACCTGGACCCTGAGAGACAGGTAAATAAAAACATCAGAGGAACACCAGCGTGTGTGTGTGTGTGTGTGTGTGTGTGTGTGCGTGTGTATGTATGTGTGTGTATTACATGTAGAAGTGTCCAAACAGAGCACACAGTGTAGCTCGGTTGTCATCAGGAAGTTGCCGTAGTAACTGTCGGTACGCTTTAAACCTGGAGCGTTCATCTGACATCACTGAGAGAGAGAGAGAGAGAGAGAATGAGAGAGTGAGTACTATTATACTGAGTACCAGTACTGATACTACTGCCGTTAGTACTACTACACTGACACACACAGTACTGAGCAGTTAATGTCATTCATAATAAATGTACTACTTAAGTAATACTACTTACTGTAGTACATTTAGTACTACAGTAAGTAGTATTACTGTACGTAATACATGTAGAAAAATTTTCTGTAGTACTACATGTACATGTACTACAGATACTGTGTACTGACCTGCAGCCTGCAGCCATGGCTGTGTGTCGGGTATTAAACTCTCCTGCTGGCGGACATATTGTTTGAGCGCGGAGCCAGCGTCCAACACGCCCTGCTCATCACTTTCCAGTGGGGCGGAGCTTGGTGATGTCATCAGAGCCTCCACCAATCGGTTCACCTTGGCAGCGAGGCCACAGCGGCGGTACACGCCCTCCACCTTCAGGCCTGAGACACATTCAGAGAAATGAGCTCATATCTAAGCTGGACGCCAGACCTCCATGGGCCCAGACCCCCAGACCTACAGGGGCCCAGACCCCCAGACCTACAGGGGCCCCAGGGGCCCAGAGGTCCAGAAGCTCCTGTCAGTTTGACTGATTAAAAGTGATTAAAATCAGTTTTAATCTAATGTACTGGACATGTTTAGTGGTCGGAGCCTGTGTCAATGAGTTTCATTGTTTTGGTTCATTTTGGGCTGCGGATCAAGAAAATCAGTCTGTTGATAATAAAATTTATGACCCTGCTGATAATCAATCGATCATTTCACTCTTTTATAGGTAAAACCTTTATCATCCTCTGTTGACGAGGGTTTTATGATGTTTTACAGATGATTGATCACTCAATCAATAATGAAACTAATCATTAGTTGAGGCCTGAAAACGTTCTCATGTATAAATATGATCTATTCTGACCATGGGTTGTGATGTGGGAGATGCAGCGTTCGATGCCGGGCGGTACTGAACCTCTTGACCCCACGTCCATCACTGGGTACAGAGACTGATGAGTGAAGCTCTGATTGGCTGCAGAAAGACGGTTTAGAGCTGAGCTCTGATTGGTCAGAGCCCTCTGCAGGTGGTCGAACCAGGACTGACAGCTGTGCTGTTGCTCAAAACGAAAGGACACACTCCTGAAGAGAGAAACAACACTTTCACCTGTAATGTCATAAAGTGTACACCTGCGGAGAGCTCAGCCAATCAGAAGCCAGGAAACATAAAATCATTCAACTGTAAATCAAGATTTTTTCTTCTGTCTTGAGCTGATTTGTTAATTTGATCTCATGAGTTGACTGATTTGTAATTTCACCTTCTTTAAATCTGAATGTGTGTGTGTTGCACACCTGTCTGTGGTTACCATGGTGATGATGTTTTGAGATGGACACATTTCTGAAAAACAAAAGAAAAGTAAAAATGTAGATGAGTCTTTAAATCAAACATCAGGTGACGTAATGTACGTCTTCAAACAGCTCAGATCATCAGGATCAATGGAGTGTAGAGCAGAGAGTCGTCTGCATAGAGACGGACACAGTCTGATCAATCAACTTATAAAGACTGAACCTGAGAGGAACCAGAACTGAGCCGTGTGGGACTCTTCATCCTGTCTAATGGGACCATAATTCACCAATATTAAGAGATGAAACATTTCTATATACCCATGTTTTCATTATTTAAACCATGAATAATATAAAAATGACAAACACTGTGGTTCAACTGTTTCTTTTCAGGAAACATTCAGCAGCTCGTTTGTGTTTGATCATTTATCTTCTCACTTTTTACTGTGGAGAAGTTTCTGAGCTCGCTGGAGGAAAGCAAGACGTTACAGCAGAAAACTTAAGAACTGTTGAACATGTAGTGACATAAAAACCCTAACCCTAACCTGTCACCTACTGAGATCTGCTTTATTTGTAAGAATTATTATTTGACTGTACTCTTTTAAAACATCCGTGTTCTTGTAGAAGAGAAGCTGATGTTTCACACTGAACAGAAACTGATTTATTAACCAGAGCAGATGAGTCTGAGTCACTTCCAGAAAACTTCAGGTGTGAATGGTAAAAACACTGTTACCATGGTGACTGAATGCGCTCAGTTCCATCCTCAGAGTCTGTTGTGAATGTCTGTCGACGGGATGAACGCTGACTCCGTCCTCCCACAGTAACAACCAGGCGTCAGAATGAGTCGAGGCTCCATCCACTTCAACCACACACACTTTACTGACTGCAGAGGCCCCGCCCACCTCAGCATAAGACACGCCCCCAGGGAGTATCACCTAGAAACAAGAACTCTGGTTACGAGTTTAACCTAAACCTGTTGTCCTCACAGAGGTAGAAGAACACTGAATCAGGTTTACCTTCAGGATGTGAACCAGGTGAGTCACCAACGCCTCCTTATCATCAGCAGCACAGATCAGCTGATCACTTAACGTCACCATCTCAAACTGAAGATCCAGTCTGAACCCACAGCAGCACGGACAGGAAGTTCAAGCAGAAACATTAGAACAGCCAATAGAGTTCGGAAGAAATTAACTGAGCAACGTTCAAAAAACTAAACTAACTTAACTAAATACACTAATCTAAACTCACTAAAACATCCAGGAAAACACTGAAGGTACAAAAACAAAAAAATTGGTCTCCACAGCAGTGCAGCTTTAGTCAGTAGTGTAGTAATTAGTTGTAATTTGTTTAATTAGTTATAATTAGTTGTAATTAGTTGTTGCTTGTATCAGATCATTTCCAGTGTTTCTTGTTTGTAGCTGCAGTGACGAAGAGTCTCTTTAATATCAGTCTGATGGTGGCTGGGAGGAAAACTTGATCACTAAATGAATCAGATATCAGTACCGGTAGTACCAGTAGTGTCAGTAGAACCAGTAGTATCAGTATTGCAGTACCAGTAGTACTTACTCTCTGACGAACACTGACTGAACCTCTCGCAGGTCGAGGACGTCACAAGCTGCTGAATCGTTTTCTAATGAGAAGAGAAAACGATCTTCTTCCAGTTTACCATGAAGCTCCTCCTCTTCCTCACCTGCACACACACACACACACACACACACACACACACACACACACAGGTGTGTCAGGTCACATAATCCCAGTTTGAATCCATACAGGTGATTCAGCCAATGTTATTACCTGAGGAGGCGGAGTCAGGTCTCCTATTGGCCGACTGGGCTTGGTGAGGCGGGAACTCTGAATGAGAAAGAATCATGAGTAAAGAACCAGTGTGTTACCTGTGTGTGTGTGTCTGTGTGTGTGTGTGTTACCTGTGTACTCGTTGAGGCGGAGCAGCTCGGTCTGCAGGGCCTGACCTGCCCTCTCAGCCAGGAGAATGGGGGAGGGGCTCTGAGGGTCCAACTGACACACCTGTGCACAGGTAACATGAGTCAGGTACAGAATGAAACATGACAGAAACCTGCTCGAGTCCCCGTAAACCAGGTGCTGCCCTATGATTGGTGCATTTGAAAGGATTGCTGCCACTAGATCGGAGGAGCCAATGACACAGCCCAGCTGACAGCGACATGTACAACAAGTCCGAAGCTTGTTGTTATTGTTGTTATTGTCTGTGCTAACGAACAGTTCAATAAATAGCTTCACTGTTGATGCACAGAGCAGCCATCTTGGATTTTGAGGTGGGGGTGGGTGAGGTTCCTCCTCATGTGTTCTGTAGTGAAGCAGCGATCAGCTGACCCTGAACACAACATCTGTGTGGAGTCACTCAGAAACTGTGATTTGGATTCTTTGTATAAAATATTTTACATTTATATTTTACAGAACGTCTGACACTAAGACGAGCTGCTGTCGCTTCACACTGAGGACGAGGTCACCAGGTCACTGTTGTTGTACGTCACTCCCTGCCCTGTCTAGTCACGTGTGTTAGACACCAAATATGGTGTCGTGTCATGTCTTATTAACGGCAACATTAACGAAGTCGCCTGTGTCTTCCATGTCTGCTGATGCATGTAACAAGCAGCAGAACTTTAAAGTGACCAACCTGCAGTCTGACTTCTTGGCTTCTTCAGAGTTTAAAAAGGTAAATCATAAGATTTATAAAATAAATATTCAGTGGATTATTTACTTTATACACGTGTGTGTGTGTGTGTGTGTGTGTGTGTGTGTGTGTGTGTGTGTGTGTGTGTGTGTGTATGTGTCATTAATCATTGGTGAACTGAGGTTATCTTTACAGCAGAGTGTAAAGCTGTCCGTTCAGACCTTTGCTCCTGAGCAGATCAGCGACATTGTTTCCTGGACGTTGTCACCACAGACGACCTCACGCAGCCTCTGGAACACACACATTCACATCATCACACTCCTCATCACCATGGTAACAGGTGAGGTTTAATTCAAATAAGTTTGACCTCATGTGTTGTCATTGTAAAAGCTCCTCAGAGCATTGATTGTTGATTATTAGTTTGGAATTGGTAACATATCAGACACTGGCCCAATCTTCATACATGACCATATATGGACATACTGTATGTATTAAATAAAATGTACATGGACAAATACTTTGATCACAATCTGCTTTTCAAATATTGACAACTACTGTGTGTGAGCTCAAATATTATGTTCATATGCTGAATGTGTTTTTATTTTACATGTTTTTATTGCAAAATGTACCCACATGTTCAATATATGAATTAATTATGAAGCTACAATAATGTTTGAAGCACATATTCATTCATATATAGGTAACTGACACAAGTAATTTAAGAAACTGGGGTTGTTGGTGTGAACAGAGATATATAGTTGTGTATCATCTGCATATTGGAGTATAAAGAGAACAGGACCCAGAATGTTTCCCTGAGGAAAAATTCACAAACTAACAAAACATCTAATCAATATTAGTATCAATATATCCATAGATATAATTGTTCAAGATTCATGTTATAAGACATTTGTGTAGACATATCAGTGACACACGATAACACGAGACAGTAAATATATACATATTTACATTCTCTACATGGTCATTAATCAGATATTAATGTGAGTCAACATGGTTACAGTAACCATGGTAACATTAGGGTCTAGTTTAATATCATAGTGTAACTGAGTCAGACCTGGTCCATCAGCGAGAGAGAGGACGTCAGGGCGTGGACTCGTCTGTAGCGCCCCCTGCTGTATTTATCCTGGATGAACTTTGACCTCTCCTCATCAGACGACTCAGGAAGCAGCTGCTCCGCCGTCGGCACCGCTGCAGCCCACACCTGATTGGCCAGCTGGTTCCCATACATAACGAACAGCTGGAAGAAGTCAAAGTGGTTCAGTCTCCCCTCACCTGTATGAGTGGTTCAGTCTCCCTCACCTGTATGAGTGGTTCAGTCTCCCCTCACCTGTATGTGTGGTTCAGTCTCCCTCACCTGTATCAGTGGTTCAGTCCAGACCTTGTTGTCCATCTTCAGACTGCGGACTTTCGACAGTTTGCTGCCCAGAGCTCGATGCTGACCTGAGAACAGACTTTGTTAGTATTCTGCATTGATCACACATCACCTGAACGCAGCATGAGCTTCCATACCTGCACAGGCCTGACAGATGACCAGCAACAGGTTGACCGACGCCCACTCAGGATTGGCCGAGCCACAGTCACCACACACCTTGTTGTAGCGGTTTTCCCAGAGACGTATTGCCACCTGGCTGCAGGACAGAGCACTGCGGATAGATGAGGACAGACTGTCCAACCAGAGGGACAGGTCCTTCGACGAATCAACAGCCAGGCTGGAGGAGGGGGGAGGGGGGAGCGGGGGGGCGTGGAGGAAAAAAATGTTTGATTAATATCAGTAAATGAAAGGACAGACAAACAGACAGGTAGACAGACAGACAGGTGGGTACTTGAAGCTCTTGTATGGAGTGATGAGGGTAAACGAGTGTCTTCCTGTAGATTTGACCATGGCCACGTTCAGGGGGATAGAGAAGGAGGCGATGCCCAGCTGGTAGCTGTCTTTGTTGGGGTAAATCCAGAGGTCATGACCCCAGATGGCGGCATAGACGCGGCTACGTGGGTCCTTGATGGTGATTTGTCCATGCAGTTTGGGGGGGGCAGGGCTTGGCTGGCCTCGGGAAGCCAGCAGAGATGTGACCCAACCATCCTGAACCTCTGAGAGACAAAAAATTCAAGAACGGAAACATTAGAAACAAATATTGATGTAATTATAATTGACCTTCCTTTTCTTTATATATATACGTATATATATATATATACAGGTATATATACATATATGTATATATGTCCTTTGTGCTGTTAGTTAGTGAACGCCTTTGTTTAATAATAATCAAAATACCTTTTTTGATCTAATGTCCCGGAAACATTGAAAACCTGTCTGTAAAGTCAGTCATAAGCCCAGTAGATTTCAGTGTACTGTGTGACATGAGCTCTTCTGGGCAGCACAGGTTTATCTCAGATATGTTGTAGAGGGGAGTCGACCACACTACAGTGCAGTAGAGTGCAGTAGAGTGCAGTAGAGTACAGTAGAGTGCAGTAGAGTGCAGTAGAGTGCGGTAGAGGGAAGTAGAGGGGAGTAGACCGCAGTAGAGTACAGTAGAGTACAGTAGAGGGGAGTACACCACACTACAGTGCAGCAGACTGCAGTAGAGGGAAGTAGAGGGGAGTAGACTGCAGTAGAGTACAGTAGAGTACAGTAGAGGGGAGTAGACCACACTACAGTGCAGTAGAGTGCAGCAGACTGCAGTAGAGAGAAGTAGAGGGGAGTCGACCACACTACAGTGCAGTAGAGTGCAGTAGAGGGAAGTAGAGGGGAGTAGACCGCAGTAGAGTACAGTAGAGTACAGTAGAGTGCAGTAGATTGCAGTAGAGTACAGTAGAGTACAGTAGAGGGGAGTACACCACACTACAGTGCAGCAGACTGCAGTAGAGGGAAGTAGAGGGGAGTAGACTGCAGTAGAGTACAGTAGAGTACAGTAGAGGGGAGTAGACCACACTACAGTGCAGTAGAGTGCAGCAGACTGCAGTAGAGAGAAGTAGAGGGGAGTCGACCACACTACAGTGCAGTAGAGTGCAGTAGAGGGAAGTAGAGGGGAGTAGACCGCAGTAGAGTACAGTAGAGTACAGTAGAGGGAAGTAGAGGGGAGTAGACCACATCAGAGTGCAGTAAAGTGCAGTAGAGTGCAGTAGAGTACAGTAGAGGGGAGTAAGAGGGGAGCAGAGTGCAGTAGAGTGCAGTAGAGTGCAGTAGAGTGAAGTAGAGGGGAGTAGACCGCAGTAGAGTACAGTAGAGTGCAGTAGAGGGAAGTAGAGGGGAGTAGACCACATCAGAGTGCAGTAAAGTGCAGTAGAGTGCAGTAGAGTACAGTAGAGGGGAGTAGAGGGGAGTAGACCACATCAGAGTGCAGTAGAGTACAGTAGAGTACAGTAGAGTACAGTGTACCTCGGTAGAGGGGAGTAGATCGCAGTAGAGTGCAGTAGAGTACAGTAGAGTACAGTAGAGTGCAGTAGAGTACAGTAGAGTACAGTAGAGGGGAGTAGACCACAGTAGAGTACAGTAGAGTACAGTAGAGTGCAGTAGAGTACAGTAGAGGGGAGTAGACCATAGTAGAGTACAGTAGAGTGCAGTAGAGTACAGTAGAGTACAGTAGAGTGCAGTAGAGTACAGTAGAGTACAGTAGAGTGCAGTAGAGTACAGTAGAGTACAGTAGAGTACAGTAGAGTGCAGTAGAGTACAGTAGAGGGGAGTAGACCATAGTAGAGTACAGTAGAGTGCAGTAGAGTACAGTAGAGTACAGTAGAGTGCAGTAGAGTACAGTAGAGTACAGTAGAGGGGAGTAGACCATAGTAGAGTACAGTAGAGTGCAGTAGAGTACAGTAGAGTACAGTAGAGTACAGTAGAGTACAGTAGAGTGCAGTAGAGTACAGTAGAGGGGAGTAGACCATAGTAGAGTACAGTAGAGTGCAGTAGAGTACAGTAGAGTGCAGTAGAGTACAGTAGAGTACAGTAGAGTGCAGTAGAGTACAGTAGAGGGGAGTAGACCATAGTAGAGTACAGTAGAGTGCAGTAGAGTACAGTAGAGGGGAGTAGACCATAGTAGAGTACAGTAGAGTGCAGTAGAGTACAGTAGAGTGCAGTAGAGTACAGTAGAGTACAGTAGAGTGCAGTAGAGTACAGTAGAGGGGAGTAGACCATAGTAGAGTACAGTAGAGTGCAGTAGAGTACAGTAGAGTGCAGTAGAGTACAGTAGAGGGGAGTAGACCACACTACAGTGCAGCAGACTGCAGGATTCTCACCATCACTATGAGCCATGAAGTCATAATGTTTCTTTCTGAAGTAAACAGAGAATCTTCCTTTGTCTTGTTTCTTCACATTGGTGATACTGGAGACATGGAACAACACTTCACTGAACTGGTCCTGGTCAAGAAAACAAACGCACCTGTTACTCTACAGACAGAAAGACAGGCAGACAGAGAGAGACAGGTAGGGAGACACTGACTTACTGTCCGTTTTTTCCACAGAGACATCAGCTGTCCGTCCAATGTCGCCCATAAAACATTATGTCTGTTAGAGAGAGAACATGTCATCTGTTTATTTGTGTCTTTATTTGTGTTCCTTACTACCTGTTAAAGTTTGGCCTCAGTAACACATCTGCTGGCCTTGTTCATTATGAATGTTGTTATTGATGCTGCTGATGTTGTTGTTACCTGAAACCCTTCCAGACATCCAGCCAGCTGGACCGTACCACGGCGCTCTGAGGAGTTGAACTCCCACTGCCGCCCTTCTTCCTCGACACTCGAATAGTGGCCGCTCTGCAGGACAAATACACGTGTGAACATGTGATCTGGACTCTAAACTCAATCACACGCTGCTGCCTGTTTCCACGTATTTATTCATGTTCATGTCAATGTCTTGAAGCGTCTCAGACGTCCACAGAGCAGCTCTGAACTTTCACCTTCACACTAAAGATCACATTCACTCTGACAGCAAACCAAGAGCCAGCAGCTTTTTACCCCAGGATGAAGACCATGGACACTGACTGAAAGACCTCACCCGACATGTAGCTCCTCACTTCTCCAAAATCCAAATACAAAAACCTAGCTCATATCTCACCTGAGAGAAACCTCAAATCAAAACCAGGTGAATCTACGTCCACCACTGCTGCCAGTTGATCATACTTGTTTAGATTTGTATGACACAATCAGCTCCCAAAGCATCCTGGGTAAAACTGACAGACCTGGAACACTGCAGGATATTAGATCTGAACTTGTCTGGTTGTGGACTCTTGACAGTCCACGAGAACACAAGAACAGACCGTGTGAGTGTGTGTGTGTGTGTGTGTGTGTGTACCTCGGCGTCTTCTGTTTCACAGGTTTCCCTGGCTTTTGTGATTGGCCAGGATGACGAGGAGGGGGCGGGGCCGGCCGAGTGGGGAGGATACGACTTGGAGGACTGGTTGGGACACTGCAACACCAGCAGTCTGTCAGCAGCAGTGGAGGATTGTAGTCGTAGGAGTAGTTATTGTTGTACTGTATACTGTTCACATACTTGTTAGTATCTGTAGTCGGGTTCGAAGCAGGATCTCCTTCAATTGGTCCACTCACTCCATAGGGGGCAGGGCTAATTCCTGTGTCTTCCTCCTCATTGGAGGACTCAGAGTCAGCTTCCTCAGCTCCCCAACACGCCAACACAGTGATGTACAGGTCTTCTTCTCTGATGGCTTGAGGAGATTCTGGAACCAGAACCAACAAAGAGTCAGAGTGAGGACAGTGAAGACCAGTCCAGCAGAACTAGACTGGATCATGTCTGTACCTTGGTCTGCCGGCTCTGCAGCTCCCTCTACTGGAGGTAATGTGACTCCTGCATTCCCATCCAACGTTGACATCACCAGCTGTAACAGCGCCCCAACATCTGGATACATTGAATACAGAGACACAGTGGACATGTTGAACAGCCAATCCCTTTGACTGGACTTTAGATAAACCCTGTTCCTCAGCAGACTGAGAACTCGGTCTGTGCTGACTGTGTTTCAGTCTCTCAGACAAATCCTAAAACTGGTTCAGCCTCAAACTAGTCAGACCAGAACCAGGATCAGTTTCCAATGTTACTGAGGTCGGACGAACTGAAACCTTTATGAACCTGATTTCAGCTCCACACCAGTGACCAGTGTCAGTTTTAATAAATAAAGCTACACCAAAACCAGAGCTTGTCTCAGCTCACATTGATTGATTGATTGATTGATTGATTGATTGGTGTACCTGTGTCAGGGTCTCCGGTAACTCTGATTCTTGACAGTGAGGGGGTGTAGGGTTCACCAGCAGAGGGGGACGGGGCTGACGGGGTTAAGCTAACAGCAGGGTTAGCCTCACCGCAAATAATCCCTGCTAAACTGGGCATGTTAGCTAATGAGCTAACAATGCTGTCTAAGCTAGCTGCACCTGTGTTAGAAGCAAGTACAAGTGTGGTGGGATTTAACATAGCAGCAGCTGGGCTAGCCTGAGTGCTAGCAGCACCCACTAAGCTAGGTATGTGGGTGGCGATGCTGTTAGCCATGCTGTCTATGGAGGGGGGGGCAGAGGGGGCAGTAGTGGCTGGGGGGGCTGAGTCTCCGATGGCGGTAGCAACTCCAGCCAATGACGGGATGTTGGTAGCGATGATGTCAGCAACACTGGCCAGAGTTGGGAAAACGACGCAACAATCCGAAGCAGTGGGAGGAGGAAGAGGAGGAGCACTTTCATCTGAGGAGGAGGAGACAGTGACATCATCAGCAGACATCAGTTGATAGGGCAAGACACCTGTCAATCAAACAGACATCTGTCCACCTGCAATTCCTCTGATGTCCACCAGGGGGTTTGACTGCTCTCCACTAATACAGACTTTCACAGTAAGAGCCTTAGTATTATCACTAAGGAGACTTTCAGAATAAAAGCTCCATTAAGAAGATATTATGTGATAGCAGACAGTGATGTGACATAATGACACTCACACTCAACACAAACATGATGCAGACTGATGGATGATCTTTCTACATTGATGTTAAAATCAAAGAAATATGTTAAACATCTGGATCATCTGAAACATAAGGAAGTGACATTAATACTTCATGTGTTTAACGTGACCAACCATTAATTATCAATTCAAAATCTATTATTACTCGTCAGGCTGGTTCTGAGACAAAACAGCGACTGATGTTGATGCTATGGTTTCATGGGGGGGGGGGGGGGGGGGGGGGGGGGGGGGGGGTGACTCATCTGCTGACTGTCAATTCTTGACATTGTGCACATTCACCTGTGATCATTTCATCAGTCAGACTGGTTTCAGACAATTACAGGTTTTAATCTTTGGAACAAACCGGTTCCACGGTTCTGTATCACATCAACACTTCTAACAACAAACAGACAGAACAGCTGCTTCTCAGTCAGGCTTCACATATTATTACTATTATTATTATCTAATGGATTCACTGACATGGATCAGCAGCAGGTGAAGGGGGCCAGTGAGGAAATGTTGGAGCTGAATAAATGAGAATACATACATGTTCTGTTCAGGAGACATGTCACACGACTGACACACTAACTAACACCGATACAACACCGACACAACACTGATGTGTGTCAGTGTTATGTTAGTGTTGTGTCCGTGTTGTGTCAGTGTTAGTGTGTCAGTGTTGTGTCAGTGTTGTGTTAGTGTAGTGTTAGTGTTGTGTTAGTGTTGTGTCAGTGTTGTGTCAGTGTTGTGTCAGTGTTAGTGTGTCAGTGTTGTGTCAGTGTTGTGTTAGTGTTGTGTCAGTGTTGTGTCAGTGTTGTGTCAGTGTTATGTTAGTGTTGTGTCAGTGTTGTGTCAGTGTTGTGTCAGTGTTGTGTCAGTGTTGTGTCAGTGTTGTGTTAGTGTTGTGTCAATGTTGTGTTAGTGTTGTGTCAGTGTTGTGTCAGTGTTGTGTCAGTGTTGTGTTAGTGTTGTGTCAGTGTTGTGTCAGTGTTGTGTCAGTGTTAGTGTGTCAGTGTTGTGTCAGTGTTGTGTTAGTGTTGTGTCAGTGTTGTGTTAGTGTTGTGTCAGTGTTGTGTCAGTGTTAGTGTGTCAGTGATGTGTCAGTGTTGTGTTAGTGTTGTTGTAGTGGTGTTGTGTTAGTGTTGTGTCAGTGTTGTGTCAGTGTTGTGTCAGTGTTAGTGTGTCAGTGATGTGTCAGTGTTGTGTCAGTGTTGTGTCAGTGTTGTGTTAGTGTTGTGTCAGTGTTGTGTTAGTGTTGTGTCAGTGTTGTGTTAGTGTTAGTGTGTCAGCGTTGTTTCAGTGTTGTATTAGTGTTGTGTCAGTGTTGTGTCTGTGTTGTGTCTGTTGTGTTAGTGTTGTGTCAGTGTTGTGTCAGTGTTGTGTCAGTGTTGTGTCAGTGATGCAACATTTCGAAAACAACACAACAAACCAGTTTAAACTTTTTCACTTCATTTTCCTGCAGAAACTGTTTTTCATTTTTCCGTGTTGGTGACACTAGAATCAGCTGTTGATGACATCAGCAGTGACAAGAAATGCCACTGATGTCACTGTGTGTGTGTGTGTGTGTGTGTGTGTGTGTGTGTGTGTGTGTGTGTGTGTGTGTGTGTGTGTGTGTACCTGTGCTCAGGTGAACTTCATTAGAAAAAAATGGTTGTAGATTCTCATCAATCACATCTCTGAAACACAAAAAATAAAGTATTCAAGATTTTATCAAAAGAAACCTTGATTACACTTTCAGTTTTAGTGTTTGTTCTACAGATTTAAAGGTAAACTTACCTGTCCAAAGAGGAGGCGGAGCTCTGACTGTCCCTCATGTAACGAGCTCGAGGTTTTGGGACGGGAGGAGGAGGAGTCATCCTGAGGACAGGAGAAGACATTTAATGGATCAGTTACCTGTCAGGAAGCATCATCATCTCCTAGCAACTAAATATCCTTAAAATATCTGCGTGCAGGTCAGAGACTGAAGGTAAAAAGGTGAAAGCAGGTAAAGAAGGAAAAGGCTGCTATTTCTGACGTGTCACTTTAAATAACCAATCACTGATGATGCGGCAGTGATCGATCAGCTCCTCTGACCCATTACAACACACGACTGCACAAAGATCTGTCCTACTCTGGTTTACCTGAGATCAGAATCAGACTGATTATAGATCAGAGTGAACAGATGTTTCACATCAAATGACAGAACCTCAAAACAGAACCTCAACACAGAACCATAAGAATCAAACCAACACTCACTGTTCAACACAGAACTTCAACACAACTTTAACACAAAACCTAAACACAGAACCATAGCACAGAACCTTAACACAGAACCTCAACACAGAACCTTAACAAAGAACCATAACACAGAACCATAAGAATCAAACCAACAGTCTCACTGTTCAACACAGAACCTCAACACAACTTTAACACAGAACCTTAACACAGAACCATAACATAGAACCATAACACAGAACCATAAGAATCAAACCAACAGTCTCACTGTTCAACACAGAACCTCAACACAGAACCATAGCACAGAACCTTAACACAGAACCTCAACACAGAACCATAACAAGAATTTGTCTTACCTTGTTGTCAACACCTCACTGTCGAACGAACAGCTGCTGGTTACCTGTCTGTCTGTCTGCTACCTGTCAGTTACCTGTCTGTGAGCTACAGAGTGACAGTGTCTGTCTGATGACGCTCTCTGAGTCTCTGTCTGTTTCTGGTTCACATGTTGAACGTCCTGTTTCTGATCTACCTGCACTCATAAACACGTCACTGTTAAATATACTCTGTGTGTGTGTGTGTGTGTGTGTGTGTGTGTGTGTGTGTGCGTGTGTGTGTGTGTGTGTGTGCGTGTGTGTGTGTGTCTGTCTTCTGACGACTGTGTGTTTACATGTCCAGGTGAATGTGTCACAGAAACTTGTTTCTGTGTTACAACATGACACAGTTCAACTGTTTTAAGCTGCAAGTTTTTACAGTGAACTCAGTGAAGTCTCACTGGTTCAACCTGCTGCAGGAATGTAGGTGTGTGTGTGTGTGTGTGTTTGTGTGTGTGTGTGTGTGTGTGTGTGTAGCTGAACTTTAACATGCTGAAGTTGTCCATCAGTTTCTGTCATTTGTATTTAAATCAAATCAGAGGTGAAGCATCAGGTGAAGCGTCAGGTGAAGCCACAGGTGCTCCATGTGTTTCACCTGCTGTGAATCCTGCATGAAGACTGATCAGAGAACAGTCATGTCATCGGTTCAAACGCAGACCTGGATGTTTGTTTTATTGACAGCAGATTCATTGACACAACATTCACAGAGAGAGGGCTCACCTGGGCTCACCTGGGTTCCTGTGGTTCCTCTGGTTCCTGAGAACATAAAGCCTTCAGAGCTCAGACTCTTGTTTTCATACATTCACAAACAGATGCATTATGGGACTTTCCACAGCAGCTGAATGAGTCTCTGCAGTGATTGCTACAAACCAATAGGTGTCACTATCTCATCTACACATTCACACACCTGCAGCTGCAGGTGAGTCAGGATGTCACATGTTAACACAGTTTACCTGCGACCCCCCCTGCTGTTAGTGTGATGGTTCACTCCTGTAGATCTGCCGCAGGTGTTCTCACCTGCAGAACGGCTGAGGTTTATTCACCTGTCAGGAGGTTGACAGGTTCCTGTGAGGTGATGGTTTCCAGGTCTGGACTCAGTCTGGACTCTGAGGACCAGGACCAGGACCCTGTTCCATTGAGACAGAAAACTCCTCACTAATATAAGTCAGTAACCATGGTAACTGATACAACTTACCTCTGTCACTGTCAGGTTTAACTGAGCTGTGTTTACAAAGAGGAGCTGTCCCTCACCTGTCCCTCACCTGTCCCTCACCTGTCCCTCACCTCTCTCCCTCTTCTATAGGTGGAAACAAAAAGGAACTCTAATTATACTGAATTATGAATAAAACCCCCCACTGATATTTTATTGATATTTTATTGATATCAGAAAGATAGTCTTTGATCAGTTGGCTTTTTAGAGCCTCAGACTGACGCTGGTAATGATCTTTAACTGATTTATTACTGATTGATTAATGATCAGTCTGTCTGCTTATACTAATGTCTCTCTACTTCTGTCTCTCTCTCTCTCTCTCTCTCACATACCACTTTATTTAATCAGCATCACTGCAAAACACATACACACACACACACACACACCTACACACACACCTACACATACACACACACACACACACACACACACACACTGGTAAAACGAGTGGAAAACTCATCAAAAAGACCTTTTCACTGTGTGTGTGTGTGTGTGTGTGTGGGTGTGTGTGTGTGTTGGACTTGGTTCACTTCCTGTCAGAGGGGGGAGGGGGGTGACAGAGAGACAGATTGAAAACAGACGTTGGCTCTCTCCATGTGTCTCTCTCACTCTCTCTACACTGTGAGTCAAAGTCTCTCGCCCTTTTTCTTCCCTCTGCTGCAGACTCTCCTCTCTCTCTCCACTGTGAGTCAATGTCTCTCTCTCCCTCTCTCTCCCACTGTGAGTCAGTCTGTTGGTTTCCATTCGTCGTGTGTCTGGAATGAAGAGGAGAGAAGGAGAGCAGAGAGGAAAACACTAAAGGAGAAGAAGAAGGAGAAGAAGAAGAAGAAGAAGAAGAAGAGGAGGAGGAGGAAGAAAAGAAACATCAGCAGGTTTGAACAAACTAAACGTCTTTTCTTTATTTCAGTCTGTAACTTGGTCTCCGTAGCAACGAGTGTCTGACCAGATTCTGCTGATTCAACTTGTTTTACTGCAGTTAAACTCCCAGTACTACAGTGTACTAGTACTTCAGTGTACAAGTACTACTGTGTACTTGACTGTGACGGAAGTCCTGGGGTCACTTACCTTCATGTGTGATCAGCTGATTAGAGTCTGATCCAGATCCAGGTTTTAACAAACCAGATCAGCTGATGTGAGTCTGTTCACACTGAGTGAATATAAAAATCCATCATCAATGGATTCAACGATTCACCATGGCAACGAGTTTAAAGAGCAGAGCCTCCATTTTGATCCAGTGGAGCCAGAAAGATTCATGTGAGACATTAAAGAATATCAGACTTTTATTTTCTTAATGTAAAGAGCTGGAATCTCTGTTTCTTAGATTAACTGTTAAAATATATTTATTCAACTATGACCTGATCGATACAAAGATCAATAAAATATAGATGAAACGGACAGAAGATTATAGATGTAGATGAAACAGATCAGACAGAATAGTATAGATTTTAACCTCAGATTCTGACTCAGGAACAGCTTCATGATTTTGGAGGTTAAAGCTGATTGTGAGTTTTCAGTTGTCAACATTTATAAATCACCAGCGTCAGTGTTTGAACATGTAGTTAATTCATATACAGTAACCGAAATGCTGTTAAACAGGTTCAGTCTACACTTTAAACTACATTCAGTCCAGGTTTCAAATGTTAGTCTCAGTCTGAAATAAACTGGCGGCCATCACAACACGAGATATGATTCTCATCCAGAGCAGAGGAGCTGACTGACACCTGTCTCTGCTGATCAATCATGACGTCTCATCTCGTCTCGTCTCATCTCGTCTCATCTCGTCTCATCTCATCTCGTCTCGTCTCATCTCGTCTCACCTCGTCTCGTCTCATCTCGTCTCGTCTCATCTTGTCTCCTCTCATCTTGTCTCCTCCCATCTTGTCTTGTCTTGTCTCATCTCGTCTCACCTCGTCTCGTCTCATCTTGTCTCGTCTCATCTTGTCTCGTCTCGTCTCCTCTCATCTTGTCTCGTCTCGTCTTGTCTCATCTCGTCTCACCTCGTCTCCTCTCATCTTGTCTCCTCCCATCTTGTCTCGTCTTATCTCATTGTTGTTGAATGTCTCTGCTGTGACTCGGTGTGAATGAGGACATAAAGTCGTGTCAGAAGCTTCTTTAATCAAAGCAAGAGGAGAGACGGACACAAAACCTGCTAAGTTACTATGGTAACTGACTCAGACTTAGTGATCTTCCTGGAACAGACCCCAGCTGATCAATTTGTTGATCAGTTTGTTGATTTGTTGATTGTTGATTTGTTTGTTTGTTTGTTTGTTTGTTGATGCCATGTAAAGACACAGACACTGAACTGCGGTTAGTTTGTGATTCTGTCTCTGTCTGAAGGTCAAAGATCACTGACATCAGCGTGGGACTGACAGCTGTCAATCATCAGATCTGAACCAATCAGGAGACAGAAAACAACCGTCGCCATGGAGGATTGACAACCAGGTGAGACACCTGCTGATCAGGTGAGGATGAGGAGTGCCGTGAGCGGAAATCCTGCACACACACACACACACACACACACACACACAGAGAGACACACACACACACACACACACACAGAGAGACACACACACACACACACACACACAGAGAGACACACACACACACACACACACACAGAGAGACACACACACACACACACACACACAGAGAGACACACACACACACACACACACACAGAGAGACACACACACACACACACACACACAGAGAGACACACACACACACACACACACACAGAGAGACACACACACACACACACACACACAGAGAGACACACACACACACACACACACACAGAGAGACACACACACACACACACACACACAGAGAGACACACACACACACACACACACACAGAGAGACACACACACACACACACACACACAGAGAGACACACACACACACACACACACACACAGAGGAGACAGAGACATAGAGTCAGTCTGTCAGATCACTACAGTGATTATTAGGTTAAATTATTTGGGGGTCAACAGGGAACATGTCACGTCTGTGAACTGCTGACCAACCTGTGATGTCAGCAGATACATCACAACATGGCAGCAGATCAGTGACATCATCAGTGACATCACTATGTCCTGCAGGACTGACTGAAGAACAGCAGAGAGTAGCTGAGCTGTGATTGGCTGAAACTGTCGTCCTCACTGCTGCCCACAGGAAATACTTGACTGTTTATTTTTCTTCTTCAGTGGTCGATTCACATTCCTCTCTCACACACCGTCAACAAGGCCTGTGATTGGCCGAGATCTCCAGGGACAAATTCTGTGTCACGCCAGACTTATACACAGGACGCAGATGCAGGGTATCAGAGTCTTTATTAGTAATTCAGGCTTCTAAATACCAAGGCAGAGAAACAAAAACAGGCTATGAAATATTATCTATAACGTGCTTCTTCGAGAAGAAGCAGGGTAAATCAATACAAAAATAATAATCACTCCAATACGGGAGGAAAAAAGACTACATATAAAAAACAGAAAATCACTCTAGAATCAGAGGAAAAAGGAACCAAAAATAGAAACAACAAAAACTCTCCTATAACTGGAGGTACTATGATATAAAAGGTAAGTAAATAAAAATCACTCCTCACGGAGGAAACAAAAGGCTATGCAAACATAAACTAGGGAGATCTACTAAGATATAAAACTTACAACAAAAAATCTCTCACTTGGAGGAAACCGACAAGAACTGTGGCAATGACTGTGATCCAAAACTGTGAAGACGGCTGGGGTGAACGCACATGAACCAAGACGAACACACTGGCACAAGACAAGGGGAGACACGGACTATTTGAACACATGAGGGTAATGAGGAGCAGGTGGACACAATCGGGAATCAGGGAAGACAATCAGACCGGTGACACATGAGGAAGGGCAAGTGACCTGAAACGAGAGGAGAGTTACTTCTTTCAAAATAAAACAGGAAATGACAAGACAAAAAAAAACCCAAGACAAGACAACCCCACCACGGTGTGACATTCTGATTGGACGACAGGACTCAAACTTCTTTCTCTCTAAAAGAAGAAGAAAGAAATTCCAAAATCCCCCAGTGAAAACACACACACACACACACACACACACACACACACACACACACACACACACACACACACAGAAGAGTGTGTGTTCAGGTCTGTTTGAACCATCACAGTTCAGAATGATTTAACAGACGTCGAGTGTTTAACTGACTCCAGACTTCACTGCGTCTGCTGCAGTAAAAGTACTAACACCACAGTGTACAAGTACTCTGATCTCTATTCTGAAGTATTAATATCAGAATATACTAAAGTACCAAAAGTAAAAGTATTTATTATTGCGTTAAAACCCTGTCTGTAAGTCTCTGTCCCTCCGACTATTAATACACAGTAAAATAACATGGAAATACTCAACTACAGTACAAGTACAATACTTGAGTAAATGTATTCAAGTACTTTCGACCACTTTTTTAACAACTTTTTCAACAGCAGTGTCAGACTTTTATTTTGAAGACTCTCCACTCTAGTTAGACAACAGCAGTCAGACTTTTAATTTGAAATCTCTCCTCTCTGTGTTTGTGTAGGTCAGGATCAGATGCAATCATGGCGTACATCAAATGGCAAACAGGAAGTCTAAACCTGCTGCACTTCCTGTTAGGTAGGTAACAAACAAATAAAACATCAGTACGGTTTTATAGGTCGACTCATACCTGTCTGTCTGTCTGTCTGTCTGTCTGTCTGTCTGCAGGTGTGTTCCTGGTTTGCCCTGAAGGGGGTGTCGGTCTGGAGCTGATGCCGTCAGCCTCCAAAGTTTTACTGAACTCCACCTCCAGCTTCACTGTGGTGAGTAACACCTGTCTGTCTCCTCAGGTATGTTCAGGTCTTTTTCTTCAGGTGTGCTCAGGTATCTGTATGTCTCCCTCCTCAGGTGTGTTCGGGGTGGAGTCAGGTGACGTGGCGGGTACCTCAGGACTCTCAGGTAGACGGGGTTGTGGTGGAGAATCGGGGTTCCAGCAGCGTCCTGCAGCTCTTTAATGTCACCTGGAGGAATTCTGGGCGATACACCTGTGAGGAGGGGTCGTCCTATCAGAGCAGAGAGATTGACATCTTCATACCTGGAAAAGGTGACAATATATATCATATATGGCTGTGTGTCTGTCCCTCCTGTGAGACCTGTCTGTCCTGATGCGTCCGTCCCACTTGCCCCCCCCCAGGTCCGGATGAATGGTTTGTCCCACTGGGTCCAGGTGTGGTGATGAAGGAGGCGGAGGAAGACACCATCCCCTGCGTGGTGTCCGACCCGCGGCTCAACGTCTCGCTGTATGAACGTCCTGGCTGGACACTGGTTACCGGGACGACATATGAGCCGGGCCGTGGCTTCACAGGTCGTCTCAACGACACGTCATACGTGTGCTTGGCCGCCCTCGGAGGAGAGGAGAGGGAGTCCCAGGTGTACTACGTCTTCAGCATCGTAGGTGAGTTGATGAGATTAGGTTAGATCAGACTCTAGACTAGATTAGATTCAATTACACTAGATTCAATTAGACTAGATTAGACTAGATTAGACTAGATTTAATTGGACTAGTTTAGACTAGACTACTTTATGTTAGATTAGAGTGGATTCAACTAGAAATGATTATTAGAATGGTGGTGGTTATTTTCTATTAATTAGATCAGATTAGAATTAAATTAATTCATGACATTAGATCAAATAAAATAGATTACATTATTGTCTGTCCACCTGTCTCTCTCTCTCCACCTGTCTGTCTCTCAGTTCCTAAGGTGATGGAGGTGGACCTGACGGTGTCCAGCAGTGTGTTGAAACAGGGGGAGGTTCTCACTGTGAACTGCACTGTCAAAGACACTGAGATGGTTTTCTTCTCCTGGTACTTTCCCCGCAGACAGGTACCTGTCTGTCTGTCTGTCTGTCTGTCCGTCTGTCCGTCTGTCCGTCTGTCTGTCCGTCTTTCTGTCTGTCTGTCTGTCTGTCCGTCTGTCCGTCTGTCTTTCTGTCCGTCTGTCCGTCTGTCTGTCCGTCTTTCTGTCTGTCTGTCTGTCTTTCTGTCCGTCTGTCCGTCTGTCCGTCTGTCTGAATGTGTGTCTTTGTATTGGTTCAGGAAGTCGAGCCGCTGACAGACTTTCTGCCCAATCGGATCCGTTCCTTCGTTAACATCTCCACGGCAACAGTGGCAGATTCTGGTAGGTGACAGGATGAAGCCTGGTCCTGCAACTCCTCAGTAAAAAAAATGTTTTACAGTTGTCAGTTGCTATGGTAATGTTATTCGGGGTTTGGATGTTTTTGGGTTACCACGGTGACGGGATGAGGTTGTGTGTGTGTCGTGTGCTTCTTGTAGGTGTGTATACGTGTGTGGTGCAGGAGACCATGCAGGGACGGACTGTGATGAAAAACATCACAGTGACAGTACTGGGTCAGTACACACACACACACACACTAAAACATACACACAGGTAAATTCTCAGGTGAAGTCTCTCTGCAGATCGAGGGTATGTCTACCTGTGGCCCTCAGGTGAGACCAATGTATCGTCTCTCCTCCACCACACGGTGGAGTTCAGTGTGGAGGTCGACGCCCACCCCGCCCCCACTGTCCTCTGGACCAAAGACAACCAGACTGTTGTCACGGAAACCACCTCCGTCACCACCACACACCTAATGGGCAGCAGGTAGGTCAGAGGTCAAGGTAGAGATACGACACAGGACAAGAACAGTTTGGTTTGATTGATTGATTGATTGATTGATTGATTGATTGATTGATTGATTGATTGATTGATTGATGTGCAGGTATGTGAGCACACTGACACTGGTTCGAGTCCAGATGGATCAGACAGGAAATTACACAGCAACCGTTTCCAATGATGACGACATAGACGAGATTGTTTTCAAACTGGAGGTCAAAGGTCAGAGAGAGACACTGTGTGTGTGTGTGTGTGTATATTTACCTGTGTGTGTGTGTGTATTTACCTGTGTGTGTGTGTGTATTTACCTGTGTGTGTGTGTGTGTGTGTGTGTATATTTACCTGTGTGTGTGTGTGTGTGTGTGTGTGTGTGTGTGTTTGTGTGTGTGTATATTTACCTGTGTGTGTGTGTGTGTGTATTTATGTGTGTGTGTGTGTGTGTGTGTGTGTGTGTATGTG
>NW_019177182.1:38958-107089 GCF_002260705.1 Seriola dumerili | reverse complement strand
TGTGTGTGTGTGTGTGTGTGTGTGTGTGTGTGTGTGTGTGTGTGTGTGTTTAGCACCCCCCAGGATCACGTCTCTGTCAGAGGTTGGCAGTAAGGCAGTGCTTTGTGTCAGTGAGGGAGCTCCGCCTCCTTCTGTCACCTGGTACATCTGTCACAGCTCACACAGGTAAGAACACACAGGTAAACGCAGATTCACGCTCACACATGTTGCCATAGTAACCGTGTCACCTGCAGGTGTAGTAATGTCACGGGCGCCTGGAGGAGCCTATCAGCAGCCTCAGAGGGCGCTTCTCTGCAGGAGAACATCACTGAGGTGGAGGAGAGAGGAGTTACCCAGGTAACTAGTGATGTCATGAGTTACACCATCAGAGGGGGGGGGGGGGATTGTGTAATGATTCTTAGATGACTGGTGTGTGTGTGTGTGTGTGTGTGTGTCTCTCACCTGTGCAGGTACGCAGTCAGTTGACTCTCCAGGCTCTCAGCTCTCTGTCAGCTGTTCGCTGTGAAGCCAGAAACACGGCAGGACGCCGAGCCAGAGACCTGCGAGTACTGTCCACCTGTACGTATTGATACGGCAGTACTACTGTAGTACTACTTCGGTTCCATAGTAATCTACATTATGAACATATATTATTTACTTTATATAATAGAACCATCGCTCTCTCTCTACCTACCTGTCTCTCTCTCTTTCTCTCTCTCTCTACCTACCTGTCTCTCTCTCTCTCTCGCTCTCTCTCTCTCTCTCTCTCTCTCTCTCTCTCTCTCTCTCTCTCTCTCTCTCTCTCTCTCTCTCTCTCTCTCTCTCTCTCTCTCTCTCTCTCTCTCTCTCTCTCTCTCTCTCTCTCTCTCTCTCTCTCTCTCTCTCTCTCTCTCTCTCTCTCTCTCTCTCTCTCTCTCTCTCTCTCTCTCTCTCTCTCTCTCTCTCTCTCTCTCTCTCTCTCTCTCTCTCTCTCTCTCTCTCTCTCTCTCTCTCTCTCTCTCTCTCTCTCTCTCTCTCTCTCTCTCTCTCTCTCTCTCTCTCTCTCTCTCTCTCTCTCTCTCTCTCTCTCTCTCTCTCTCTCTCTCTCTCTCTCTCTCTCTCTCTCTCTCTCTCTCTCTCTCTCTCTCTCTCTCTCTCTCTCTCTCTCTCTCTCTCTCTCTCTCTCTCTCTCTCTCTCTCTCTCTCTCTCTCTCTCTCTCTCTCTCTCTCTCTCTCTCTCTGTCTCTCTCTCTCTCTCTCTACCTGTTTCTGTCTTTCTGTCTCTCTCTCTCTACCTACCTGTCTTCCTGTCTCTCTCTTTCTCTCTCTACCTGTCTTTCTGTCTTCCTGTCTCTCTCTCTACCTGTCTTCCTGTCTCTCTCTCTCTCTCTCTCTCTCTCTCTCTCTCTCTCTCTACCTGTCTCCAGCTCTCCTGTCTCAGGTTGCAGTCTTAGCAGCGGTTCTGGTTCTGGTTGTCATTGCCGTCTTCTTCCTCATCGTCCTCATCCTCCTCTGGAGAAAAGTCAGTATTCAGAGTATGTACTGTAGTTTTAGTAGTACAGTAGTATTTAAGTAGAACTGCAGTACTTTCCTACATTTTAGCAGTAGTTGTGTGGTTGCCATGACAACATGAGTCTGAATGTAACAGTACGAGAGAGCAATACTTTTAAACAACTTATTTTGTGACCTGAGGTCTGTTCGTCTCTTCCTGTTCGTTAGAAACCTCGTTATGAAGTTCGCTGGAAGGTGATTGAGTCTGTGAGTCCTGACGGACAGCAGTACACCTACCTGGACCCCGCCCACCTGCCCTATAACTCCACCTGGGAAATACCACGAGACAACGTAGTACTAGGTAATACCACAAAACAATTTATTTAATCCTAAACTCATCCTGAGTTAATACTAACCCAATCTGATCTGATCTAATCCATCCATTATCTTCCTCTTATTCGGGGGGTGGGTTGCCATGGCAGCAGGCTCAGCAGGACATTCCAGACATGCCTCTCTCCTGCAACGCTTTCCAGTTCCTCCTGGGGGATCCCAAGGTCTTCCCAGGCCTGTTGGGATATGTAGTTCCTCCAGCGAGTTCTGGGTCTCCCCCGGTCTGCTCCCAGTTGGACCTGCCCAGAAAACCTCCAAAGGAAGGCGCCCAGTTCAGGGGCCTCCACCAGTGTTCCCAGTTGACCCTCACTTCACGTTTGGGTCTGTCTGGCAGCCTTCCCCTCCATCTGATCTACCTCACCACCAGGTGGTGATCAGCTGACAGCTCTGTCCAAAACACGTGTCCACTGATCTGATGATACGACCACGAAGTTGATCAATGACCTTTGGCCTAAGGTGCTCTGGTACTGGATGTTTGAACATGGTGTCTATGGTCAAACTATGACCAGCACAGAAGTCCAATAACAGAGCACCACTCAGGTTCAGATCAGGAGGCCGTTCCTCCAGGATTCTCCATTGTGCCCTCATGGGCCTTGAAGTCCTCAGGCTGAACCCTTTCAGGACATCGCAGAGACTAGAGTTCAGTTCAGCCTTCTCCTCACTGACCCCCAGTCACATCGAGGCGACCCTCTCGTTCCCTTGGAGAGCAGGCCAACATGGCGGTGTCCCACCGGGGGCTTGTGAGTATCCTTCCACCCACCAGACGTCTGTCATCCTGGGCAACTCTGGAAAAGGGGAGAGTCCAGCCCCTCTCCAGGACTTTGGTTCCAGAGCCCCTTCTGTACTAGGGTTGAGCCCAACTACATCTAGTCAGTATCACTCCACCTCCCCCACCAGCTCAGGCTCCTCCCACCAGCCCAGGCCCCTCCCACCAGCTCAGGCTCCTCCCACACCAGCTCAGGCTCCCACCAGAGAGGAGACACTCCATGTCACAAGGACCAGTCTACGACACAGCATGCCTAGGTTCCTGCCTTTGTCTACCGCCTGGTCTGCATCACACCCAACCCCAAAGTCCGTCCCCGCAGGTGGTGGGCCCATAGGTTTCCCTTTTTGCAGGTGAGGTGCTGCAACTCTGACTGCGGGTGACACTTAGGAATCGCTCTTAGTCCAGAACCTTCCCCTGGGACCAATTTGCCCTTGGAGACCCTATTAGCCTATAGCCAATAGTCCCTGATTTAATCTAATCTAATCTAATCTGATCTCATTTTATCTCTCCCTCCCTCCCTCCCTCCCTCCCTCCCTCCAGGTCAGGTGCTGGGTTCAGGTGCATTTGGTCGTGTGGTTGAGGCGAACGTCTCTGGTCTGATTCACTCTCATTCTACAACTAAAGTAGCTGTGAAGATGGTCAAACGTACGTAACTATAACTGTCTCTGTCTTTGTAACTGTCTCTATGTCTCTGTCTCTGACTGTCTCTGTCTCTAACTGTCTCTGTCTCTAACTGGTCTGTAATCTGTCTGTTGTCTCCTTCACTGATACAAACTGTAGTTTGAGATAATAATAATGATCAGATCAGAGATTCTCAGTCCCAGTTGTCCCTTCATGTCCTTTGTCTCTGTCTGATGTCTCCATCTTTAATAACATTGATAACGTGCTGCTGGTTTTCTTTGGTTTTAATTTCTTTTTTTGAGAAAGCTGATGATTAAAGTGTCGGCCGAATGTCACAACGTAACTGTGATGTTACCTTCCTTTGTCAGTCAACGGATCTCCCTCCTGGACAGTGTTGCATACAGTTAACCAGATTATTGATTATCGACACAAATCAATAAAAACTGAATATTTTCTATATTTCTCTGTGTTCAGCAAGCAGCGGTGCAGTTCAGTCTCTGATGTCAGAGTTGAAGGTTTTGGTTCATCTTGGTCCTCACCTGAATGTTGTCAACCTGCTGGGAGCCTGCACGAGAGGAGGTACATTCTTTAATCCAGATTTAACCCTGAATTTATCCTGATTTCATCCTGAACTAATCCTGATTTTAATTTGAACTATTCCTGAACTAATCCTGATTTAACCCTAAAGTAATCATGAATTAATCCTGATTTTAATCCTTAACTAATCCTGATTTAATCCTAATTAAATATTAACTGTCTCCTGTCTGCCTATTTCCTGTCTGTCTGTCCAGGCCCTGTCTATCTGATCACTGAGTTCTGTCGTCATGGAGACCTGGTGAACTACCTGCAGAGAAACAAACACACCTTCCAGCAGAGTGACACACACACCAAGAGGTCAACACATAAATACATACAAATAAGCAAAGCTGTAGATCAAACCTCTCTCGCTCTCTCTCTCTGTTTGTATTGATTATGAGTGTCTCTCGCCCTGCAGCGACAGTGATGGAGGTTATATGGACATGAATAAAGAGGAGAGCGCTCAGTACGTCGCCATGAAGGAGCTCAGCTACGCCGACATCGAACCTGCGGTGTACGAGACGCCGTACATAGCACCAGGTGATAGACACATGATGCCGTGCTTCAACTGTCATCTTTCTTTAGTACATGTAGTACACTATATACATGTAGTACACGTAGTACACTGTATATATACAGTATATTACATGTAGTACACTGTACTACATGTAGTACATGCGATGCACTGTATACATGTAGTACACGCGGTACACTGTATACATGTAGTACATGCAGCACACTGTATATATACAGTATATTACATGTAGTACACTGTACTACATGTAGTACATGCGATGCACTGTATACATGTAGTACACGCGGTACACTGTATACATGTAGTACACATGGTACACTGTACTACATGTAGTACATGCAGTACACTGTATGGAAGCTAATTTCTGCCATAAAAAATTGATAATTTGAGTTGATGTCTCTAAGTTACAAAATAATAACAATAAACAAGATGGCCGAAGAGAAGAACATGTATTGCTTCCTTATCAATCCCACCAATAAAATATACAGGAAAAAAATCAAAACCAAATGATGAGTTCACGTCACAAACAGACGACAGCAGTGACTGAACGGTAACTTTGATTTGAGATCTTGTATTTATATCACTAATCAATCAATCAATCAATCAATCAATCAATCAATCAATCATCAATCAGTATTAATACGCAGCCTCAGTGATGTGACTTTTCCTGTGGTTCTCCTTCAGACCAGCAGGAGGCGTCCTCTCTCCTCCTCAGTGACTCTCCTCTCCTCAGCCTCAATGACCTCCTCAGCTTCTCCTACCAGATCTCTCAGGCCATGGACTTCCTCTGCTCCAGAAGCGTAAAAGCCCTTTAAAAAAACAACTCCTGTGTGATCTATTACATGTTGCTACTGTATGTTGTGTTGCGTGTTGACAGGTTGGATCACGTGTTGTCCTCTGGTGTCCCTCAGTGTGTCCACAGAGACCTGGCAGCGAGGAACATCCTGGTCTGTGAGGGGAAGCTGGTGAAGGTCTGTGACTTCGGTTTGGCTCGAGACCTGACAAAGGATCAGGACTATATCGCCAGAGGAAACGTCAGTTGACGTGTTGAATTAACTTTATTAACCATGAGTGATTGACAGCAGCTCGCAGTGTGATTAACAGCTGTTTCTCGGTGTTGCTGTTCAGAGCTTCCTGCCGGTCAAGTGGATGTCTCCAGAGAGTATCTTCCAGAACATTTACAGCTCTCAGAGCGACGTATGGTCCTTCGGAGTCTTACTGTGGGAGATCTTCTCTCTGGGTAAACCAGTCTGCCCAGTCTGTCCAGTTTACATCTACACACCAGTTTGACCTGTATACATCACCATTAGTATTTGTGTATTTTGTCCCAGGTGGGAGCCCGTACCCCGACCTCCCGATGACCCAGGAGTTTTACTCTGCTCTGAAGAGAGGATACAGGATGACCCGACCTGAACACGCTCCCCATAACGCGTAGGACACAACACACAACACTTCCTCTCTATTTTCCGACTGTTTCCTGTATATTTTGTCTTTTTCCTGTCCGTTTCCTAATTTTTCTTCCTGTTTGTTTCCTGACTGTTTCCTGTCTGTTTCCTGTCCATTTCCTGTATATTTTGTCTGTTTCCTGTCTGTTTCCTGTCCGTTGCCTGTATATTTTGTCTGTTTCCTGAATGTTTCCTTCCTGTCTGTTTCCTGAATGTTTCCTTCCTAGCTTTGAGCTGATGAAATGCTGCTGGGAGGAGAAACCTCAGTCTCGACCTTCCTTCTCATCGCTGGTCGTCTCTGTAGGAAACATGTTGACTGACGACTACAACAAGGTACAAATGACTTTCTCACCTCCAATCAGAATTTAAAGCAGATTTTAAACAAACATCTGTTTGCTATGTAAAGACATAGAGGACTAATGTCATCCTGAGCAGAGAACGAAGCCCCGCCCCCTCTGTGTGTGATGTAATCTGAGTTTATTTGGTCCAGGCTCAGATCCTGGTTGGCAGGTGGACCATCAAAACATCCAGAAAGTTTTTACCTGCTCCATCGGTGTCTTTACTGGCTCCATTGATTTTACTGGCTCCGTCAGTGTCATTCATGCAGCCGGTCCTAGTGGATCAGTCCGAGACTGAATTTCTTTCCCATTCTGACTGTGGGGCTGATGCTGGTCTGGTTTACTGAGAGGATTTTACAGTTTGAGAACTGATGGAGGATAATTGATCCTGATGTTTTTCTCACATCAACAAACTGATCCAGAGTCAGTTAATGGTGTTGTTGTTGTTGTTGTTGTTGTTGTGCTTCAGCGTTACCTCCAGCTGACGGAGAACTTCCTGAAAGGTGACAATCCAGCTGTTGTTCGATCCACACTGAGTTTATCCAGAGCTGTTGAACATCAGACGGACACACACGGTAACACAACAACACAACCAGTATCACACAAACACACACACCCATTCAACCTCTCTGTGGTTATATGAAGGAAACTAAATTTAAAATCCCACCCTCTTTTTCCTTTTAAAGGAAGTCCCACCCCTCAGGTGAATGTTCATCAGTTGGAGGCAGAGCTAGAGGAGGCAGGCCCCTCCCAGGGCACCTACATAATCCCGATTGCTGACGTTACCATAGAAACAAGCACCTGCACTGCGCTGGACGCAGTCAGGTACGACAGAAACCAGTAGAAACTGAGCTGACAGGCCGCAGATGGATGTTTCAGTGGGCGGAGCTACAGTGAAGCAGTTCTGTGTTCACATGATGATGATGATGATGATGATGATGATGATGATGATGATGAATGATGTTTTCTTTGCAGCCCCCCCCCCTCAGATCCTCCCCTCGACACCACCTCTCAGGATGATTCAGGACCACAGGAAGTGACATCATCAGAAGGTCAAGAGGAAGCTGAGGAGCCTCGTGCTTCACCGTGCAGTGGTGAGGAAGAGGAGGAGAGCAGCCTGTGAGAGGGTGTCGGCTCGTTCCCCCCTCAGACTGGAAGGCTTTTATATCTAAACTATGTCTGACTCCACCAACAGGAAACGGCTGCTTCTTCTTCCTGTTTGTAGTGAGTCGACCGTGCAGCAGGTCCTGGATCAGATTATTAATCCCTCATTTAATCTCTGCATTACTCTGAAGTGTGTGTGTTTCTGTGTGTATTTCTGCTCAGTGTCTATTCTAACTGCTTTTAGACTCTTTTACACAAACTGAATCTTTATTAAAACACAAGAATAAACAAAGTGCAGCAGCTTGTTTGTTTTATTTTTAAATCAGTTTCAAGGTTTTCATCAGTGTCCCCCACCACACACACGCACGCACGCACGCACGCACGCACGCACGCACGCACGCACGCACGCACGCACACACACACACACACACACAAACATGTATATTTGGATGTGTGAGACATGTCAAAATATGAAAACTGTTTGGTAACTACTGGTTTCATGTATCCCTGTTACATATGTGCTTTTATCTTATATGAACAGATTGTCATGTATAGAAATGTCTCTATCTTTTCCATGTTTTCATATCGTCCGGCCTGGTTACATCACTCACTGAGACCTCATGTCCTCCACCTGTCCCCTGATGGATCCACACTGAGGACAGTGAACTCTTCATCCTTCATCCCCGTCCATCCACCCGTCTGACTCCGCCCCTCGTCAGTAGATTTATCCTACTTCCTGTTGTGAAGTTGAGAAATGTGCTGAGTGTCAGAAAGTGTCTGAGTCACTGAACTCAACACTCTTCCTCATTTCTCACACACACACACACACACACACACACACACACACACAGTCCCATCACATTCTGATCCCAACACAACTAAACCTTAAATCAAGGTGTTCTTCCTTACCTGAGACCAAAGACCAGACTAGAGACAAGACCAGTTCACAAACTGTTAAAAGGTTAAAAATAAAACAGTGTCACCTGAAGTTTCGACTCCTGAGAGCTGCAGCCAGACTTGAACCTGTGACGCCAAGGTCACATGATCAGAGTCGGAGACCTGCAGGACGCCTCTGTCTCTGAGAGGACCGCCTCAGGCAGGGGGGTGTGGGTAATGTCAGGGTGGGGGGGTTGCATAGGAAGTTCGTCTCTTTCAGTCAGATTCAGTTTGACTTCAACCGAACAACAACAGAGAGAGAGAGAGATGTTGGTCCATCCTCTGCTGCTGTCGATCGCCCTCAGCTGCTGCTGCTCTGCTGAAGGTCAGAAAACAACTTACACTGTTTATTCTGTGTTTACTCTTTATAGAGTTAATGAACATTAATTAACTGTTTATTAACAGTAGTAAACTGAATGAAATGATCATTTATATACAGTACTATCCATCCATCCTGTAGTACTTGACTCAATGGTGATGGAGGTCGTGAAGCACAGACTGAACTATCTGACATAGTTTAATCAGAATCAAAAATATCAGTTATCATAGTATATAATAACACTGCAGTACTTTTACTATTGATACTTACAGTACATTTTGTTTGAATATATTTACATATTGTGGTATTAGTATTTCTACTTCAGTCAAGTATCTGAATACTTCATTCAGCGCTGACTACAATTATTAACATTTCAATATCCTAAACATCTGATAAACGTCTGATAAACATCTGGTAAACATTTGATAAACTGTTGGTAAACATCTAAAGCAGCTGATAAACAGCTGATAAACAGCTGAGAAGCGTACATTAATGTGGGTCAGAGATGACAGAAGTACCAGTTATTACTCTGTTATTAACTGTTCAGTAATTAAAACCATTCATTACCATTCAATAACCATTTATTAACAGTTATTAAACATTTTCTTCAGGGGACAGTTGAAACCAAAGTGAAAAATAAATTAGTTATGAACTGTTTATTAACTATTTATAAAATGTTAATGAGCTCCAAGCCTGTTTATTAATGGTTAATTAAGTCTCCCTCATCATAAACATTTGTGCTGTCGTCACTTTATTTTAAAGCAGTTTTGTGAAGTTGAAAGTGCGAAGCTGCTGCAGCGCCACAGTCAGGACAAACATTTACTGTATTTAAAGAACCTGCGCTCTCGACCATCTCACTCATTTCATCTGGAATTTAAACAGAAACCTGGAAACTGAGAAAACTCACAACCTTCATGTTCTTCAACAACTATTCAAACTTTTACAAACTTTATTCATTTGTTATGAAAACAGATTCACTTATTTTATCACATCAGTGCAACGTAATCACTGTGAAGGAACTTCACATGATGAACTGCTCCGAGACGTCAGAGCAGTTCATCATGCTGACATCAGCAGTACTGCTACTACAGATACTACTGCTACTGATACTGCTACTACTACAGATACTTCTACTACTACAGATACTGCTACTACTACAGATACTTCTACTACTACAGGTACTACTTCTACTACTACAGATACTACTGCTACTACAGGTACTACTGCTACTGATACTGCTACTACTACAGATACTTCTACTACTACAGATACTTCTACTACTACAGGTACTACTTCTACTACTACAGATACTACTGCTACTACAGATACTACTGCTACTGATACTACTACTACTACAGATACTTCTACTACTACAGATACTACTTCTACTACTACAGATACTACTGCTACTACTACAGATACTACTACTACAGGTGCTACTACAGATACTACTACTACAGGTGCTACTGCAGATACTACTACTACTACAGGTGCTACTACAGATACTACTGCGACTACTATAGATACTACTGCTACTGATACTGCTACTACTGCAGATACTACTACTACTACAGGTACTACTGCGACTACTATAGATACTACTGGAGGGTCCTGGAATGGATGTAAACATGTCTCCGTGGTAACAAGTTCCTCCACCACTCCTACAGAGTCATCTACAAAGAAGAAGTAAGACGAGGAAGTGGGAGCAAAGACCCTTCACACACATTGTGTGTGTGTGTGTGTGTGTGTGTGTGTGTGTGTGTGTGTGTGTGTGTGTGTGTGTGTGTGTGGTCTGTGGCAGAAAATGTGTTTCCTGACTCTGAGGTTTCATCACACCAACTCCCCCGGACTGAAACCTCCTAACTGCAGGACTTTCTCCAAAACAAAACTCGGATCTGTTGGTGTGAAATCCTTGAATGTCAATTTTGTTCAGTTGCTTTGTTTCAAACGTGAAAACTCATACATTTCTGATAATCTGGTCATTAATCAATAATCTCCTCAGTTCTTTCCATTAACAACAAAATAATTCCACCTCAAGGTCCATTTAGTAGCTTTTCTGGAGCTTTTGACTGAATGACATGATCTTGCTGCGCAGGTAGAGCTACCTGGTTGTCATCGAAACCAACCATATGTTCAGATTTCAGTTTACCTGATCTCCGTACAGACGTCTGTCCGTGTCGGCTCAAAAGTTAAAGCTTGAAAATTCAGTGTTGACCTTGGACGGTCCATTGAGTTCCTGTTCTGGGGCTTTTGATCGTATCACATGTTTTTATTAACTTTTATTGTGAAAATAATTCCAGGTTTTGTTGAATTCACCAGAGGTAAAATTCTTGTCTCTCTCCACTCCCATATGCAAATGTAATATATGTACATACATTGAATTCCCATATATGACATATACATTTTTATCTTATGTGTAAATATAAGATAAAAATGTATGTCATATATGTAAAAAAAAATGAAACCTGTTAGAAATTGAAACAAGTTAATATATTGAAATATATATCTTTCCCATACAAATGTATACATTTTTGGATGTATGCTCATACTGTAGACATATGTTACAGAAACATATATCCATCCACAGCCTGTCAGTTTATGTAGATATTATAAACAGTAGAGTCCAAAAGTCTGAGACTTTCCCAGAATGTGAAGTTAGACATTTTTAAAATTAATGAGAAATTAATAAGAAAAACACATAAACATATAGAATTTTTAATATATATGTTGTTTTAACAAACTTGCATAAATGAATTAAATATATAATGTTGACACATGTTAACACATTCGTTTTACATAGAAAACATATGCTTGCGACACGTGAGAATATGTGTTCTATGTAAAAATTAATCACATAGATATTTTTAATATATGTACATGTACAAATTTTACTATGGGTATTTCATATGTTATAAATGTATATCTTTATATATCCAGAGGGTGTGTATGTGTCATAATATATCCCCTGATAGTTAACATTTATGAAAACATCACTCTTGATACACGGACGTATACGTCATATACACTGCTCAAAAAAATGAAGGGAACATTTAAATCACACATCGGATCTTGATGAACAAATTATTCAAGTTGAAAATCTTCACTGATGTTGAAACCCCCCCCTCCCGACAATGTCTGGGCTCCTGATGAGTAAGCGGATGGTGTCCTGGGGGATCTCCTCCCAGACCTGGATCAGGGCATCAGTGAGCTCCTGGACAGCTTGTGGCGGTTCTTGGCGGTGTCAGATGCACCGATGCAAAACGTCCCATAGATGCTCAATTGGATTTAGGTCAGGGTAGCGTGAGGGCCAGTCAATGGCATCAATCCCTTCGTCATCCAGGAACTGCCTACACTCTCACATGAGGCCTGGCATTGGAACCCAGGGCCCACTGCACCAGCGTAAGGTCTGACAGTCTGAGGATTTCTGCCCGGTACCTAACAGCAGCCAGGGTATCGTTGGCTATGACATGGAGGTTTGTGCATCCCTCCAAGGATCTGCCTCCCCAGACCATCACTGACCCACTGCCAATCCAATCATGCTGGATGATGTTATAGGCAGCATAACGTTCACCACGGTGTCTCCAGACTCTTTCACGCCTGTCACATGTGCTCAGTGTGAACCTGCTCTCATCTGTGAAGAAAATGGGGCGCCAATGGCGGACCTGCCAGTTCTGGTGTTCTCTGGTGAATGCCAGTTGAGCTGCATGGTGCTGGGCTGTGAGCACAGGTCCCACTAGAGGACGTGGGGCCCTCATCCCACCCTCATTGAGTCTGTTTCTGACAGTTTGGTCAGAAACATGCACACCAGTAGCCTGCTGGAGGTCATGTTGTAGGGCTCTGGCAGTGCTCCTCCTGTTCCTCCTCGCTCAGAGGAGCAGGTACCGGTCCTGCTGCTGGGTTGATGCCCTTCTATGGCCCTGTCCAGCTCTCCTTGTGTAATGGCCGGTCTCCTGGTATCTCCTCCATGCTCTTGAGACTGTGCTAGGAGACACAGCAAACCTTGTGACCGCACGTATGGACGTGCCATCCTGGAGGAGCTACCAGCAGTGACAAAGACACGGGCAAAACACAAAACTAGAGAAGAATCAGTCAGGAAGGATCAGGAGAGAGCAACTGTCTGTGGCCAGTAGAGCAGTGAATTATGTTGGGACTCAATCATTCAAGAGACCATATGTTTCTTTGCTCCACTGGACAAAGGAACTCACACTCTACAGTTCCTCACCGTTCACACCTGGGGACGACCCTTCCCCGCACGGACCCACACTGGCCAGCCAGTGTGGGTCAGCGTGTGACATGTGACCCCCAAGGGTGTCACCAAACAAAACCAGATCTCTGGCCCTCTTCTCTCTCTCTTCTCCCTCGGCATGCTCTGGAGATTAGCTCCTGCTCTCTCCTCTCGGTTCTTCAAAGGGCAACAAGGCCCCAGCCCAGGTCAGCCCTGCTACCTGAGAAACCAGCTCCCTCGCCGGCCCGCTACCAGCAGCCTGCAAACGCTCTTCTCCTCAACAGCAGCGACCTGCTTCGGATTAACTGAGAGTGAACCAAGTTCTCTTCAGAATCAGCAGCTACGACACAAGGCCAGCTGGTTTTCCAAGCAACAGGAGTTGTAGCAGAGTTAGCATGGAACAGCTAACTCTGTGAGGAGAACAAAGGAGATAACTGCAAAGTAACACAGCCAGACAGGACTTTACTCCACTAGGAAATCTCCCAACTCACTGGACTTTACACCAACACTGGAAAGGACCTCTTTGCTGGTTTCCAGGACTGGGTAACGTTAACTGACTGGGCCTAACCTTTCACAGCATAGCACCGCACAGCATAACTAAGCAGCAGAAGTCTTAACTTTGTTAATGTACTTGTGGATTGATGTCTTGTTGTTGTAATGTTTGCTTAGGTTGTGGTCAGTCATACAGTTAATCAGGTACACGTATGTTCACACACATAGTAGTACGTCTCAGTTCTAGAACCTGCATGAAGCAACACCCCCCTCTAACCTGGTACCTTTAGATTACATGAGCTAGGCTAACAAAGAAACTCACACCTTCCCTCTCACACACCCCAGGTGGTCTCAGCGGCCATTTTGAATAGTTTCTTTGTTTACCGCCATTTTGTGTAGTCTTCTTTGTTCAGGTCATGTGGTCACAGTGACCACTTTGAATCGGCCATCTTGCCTTTTGTTGTGTCCCCACAAACACACACACAAACACACACACACACACATACACACACCTGTATATACTAGATCAGACATTTGTGTTTACTCTGCTCCATGGTAAATAAATGCCTTTAAGTATAAACTACTGGTGTGTTTAATGTTGCACAAGCATGAATATTGGCAACCTCTACTTTGTAGAATTCCCAAATATACTGGGAATAAATAATGCATTAGGAATGCATTGGAATTTTCTTTAAAAACCCACAAAATTTCACCTTTTTCTACAAAATTTCACCTTTTTCTGAGTCACCCAGCTCTCTCATACCTGCACGTAGAAATGTGATTCAAACTATAAAACGGAGGAAAACTTCTGCTCTCTCAAAAACACAACACAAAAATAACCTTTATTTTTATTTTTAACTCGAGCTCACAGCCAAACCGTAAAAGGAGACAAATAATTCTTTCTGAAAATGTAGACATAGTTGTTGGGATTCATAAAATGTAACTTTGACAGGCAGGGTCTGCACAAAATTTAAACGGGGGTGCCGAGTCCTGCAGCAATACCTGTCTCACTCTCATTGACACCTAATGTAATCGTCTTTTTCTTTCAAAAGAATCTCACTCTGTCTTCGCACTGAGCTTACTCACTCATTTTAAGGAATATCTGAATAAAATAGAGACTGTAAGAAACTTCTGGCTTCAGTGTCTGTCACGGGTTTTGGTTTTTGAAAAGAAGTAACGGTTTTCTCATATTTTGCAGTTGTGTTTTAAGCCATGTAGAACCAAATTCTGGGCAGATTTTCACATTGCCATGGCAACGGCAGCTCTGACCTGCGATGCGTGCGTCGTCGTAGTGCGTCGTGCGTGCGTGCGTGCGTGCGCCTAGCAACCAGATAACCAACTCTCCAAGCTCCGCTAGCTTTACATTATGCGCATGTTAGGTCTTAAATTACATTTAGTTAGGTCTTAAATATGTAGTCCATTTATGCTTCCTTTGTTGCTTTTCTTTTTGTTTTGTTAAAGAGTGAATGAAGTTGTGACGGTCTCCGCTGAGACAGAGGAGAGGAGAAGCTACTAGCCCTCTCTCGCTGTCACTTCTAGTCCGTTGCTCTCCTCCCCAGTAATGTTAAATTTAGCACATGAAAAAAACAATAATAGTGGTAATTTAAATAGCGGTTGATGGGATTTATTAACACTCAGGGGTCCCTCTGTCCTTTTTTGGACATTTTCTTCACTTTTCTTTTTTGATTAGCTGATCATTTTGGCTGTGTTACAGCTGAAGGTATGGATTTCTGCAAGAAAGTGTCTTTTTGACATATTTTTAAAATCTAATGTCAGTTACTGTTTCAGGTCTATTATACACTGGTAACACATTTTGTACCCTCTGGGGTTCCTCGCGTCCAAAAAAGGACACCCAAAGAAAATGCTATAAAATCATCATATATCAATATTTTTTTCTGCTTTTTTTTGCATACATCTCTGAAACCACTTCAGTTCTGCTCAAACCTACTAAATGTTTATTAGTTTTCAGGATTTTAACCCTTTAAATGCCAGTTTGAAGACATGTTGCCTCTTGTTTTATTAAAAAAAACAACACAGAATATGAGATATTTCCCACATAATACATGATGGAGGGATGTGACATTGTTTTATATCAGAGTCTTTTATATCAAGACATTTCTCAAAACCAGAATATGATCAGGGTGACTTTTGAACACTGGAAATAAATCATGTACTCATCCCGGCAGTAGCCCCCGTGGCACTCAAAATTTCCCTGGAATTTTCTAGTTTACCATTAATATTTCTAATATTAATATTTTATATTTGAATTTATGATAGCCAATAAATTCATAGACAACCGAAATTCAACATCTTTGGTGTCCAGCTCATGAGGTAGAGCTCGGACCCAACAATTATATTTCTATGTGGCTTTAACATGAGTGGATGATAAACTGTGTGGATGTGAAACTCTGACTCACTGTCAGAAACACTTACACAACGTCTTCATCATTAAGTGGTTTAAAAGCTAAGAGTGACACACCTCAGTGTTTCCCAGCATACCTCAGGAAGGGCCAGTTCATTATACAGCTCTTATTTTAGAAGCTGAGGTTTTACTTCCATGTTTTATTGAGTCTTTTTTACTTTCTAATCTGAGGTGCACACACGCACTTGTGTTTGTCTTTGTATTCTTATGAGGACCCACTGACCTTTGCCCCCATGTAGGACCCCATGTATACAGACTGCTCTGTCTTTAGCGGGTCCTGGTCAGCCCTTTGTCGGCTCTTTGTCGGCCCTTTGTCGGCATGCTGACCACAATGTAAACATGAGAATTTACTGAGGATTCATAGTAAAATAGGTTTGATGGAGTGGAGGATTGTGGTGTAACTGATGACAGCTCACACACACACACACACACACACACGCACACACACACACACACACGCACACACACACACACACACGCACACACACACACACACATGCACACACACACGCACACGCAGGGTTTCACTTCTTGTTTTTTTCAGATTGTGAAACTCGATGACGAGAATCTTCAACTGTCACATGAAGCTTCACAACAAATCTCTTCATCTGTCTGTTGATAATATTTGTATCCACGTATTGATAAGTGCAGTGACTGATCAGTCGCACGCATTATGAACACCTGAACCTCATCTGATCAGAGAATCCTAAAACTGTAAAAGAACAGAGGCTCAGATTTCTAATCCCACTCTGACGTCCTTGTCAAGAGGTGTTTGATAATGATTCCTCCTGTTCACACTGTGATTGATCTGTGAGTGATCTGTGATTGATCCGTGATCTGACAGGTTTGTTCCTGTTTCAGACACACATTTAACTGACTGTCTGTTCTTTCTGTTCTTTCTGTTCCGTCTGTTCTATCTGTTCCGTCTGTTCCGTCTGTTCCGTCTGTTCTGTTTGTTCTGTTTATTCTGTTCTGTTCTGTTCTGTTCTGTTCTGTTCTGTTTCGTCTCTTCTGTTCCGTCTGTTCTGGTCTGTTCTGTCTGTAGTATTATCAAATTGTCTCCTTGAGTTTCCTGCTGTATCCCATCCAATAGTTGTTGAGACATTTCTGTCTGGACTGAGCGGTGTTACTATCCATAAAGCGATGTCGCTAACCTGACTGAAAACATGCCTGTCGTGTCATGTGATCTCGGTCATTGTCTGAGACACCTGTCTAAAACCTCTAAACGCCCTGTCATTAACTCTTAATATAACAGGACCTTTATTGTGAAAATCACAGGAACATAATTCCTCTGTGTGTCGTGTAAAAACCTGAAGTTTTGACTTCAGTCGTCTTCACTGCAGGTGATCACCATGACAACCCCCCTGCCGATATGACGATGGGCGTGGCACAGTATCCTGCCCAATCGGATGATGAAGCCACCGATACGAGCCACGCCCCTGAGCTGTTGGAGCTGGTCCAGGATCAGCAACCAGAGGCACTGTGGAGGAAGAAGGTCCTGGATCTGCTGACACAGCTGGTCCTGACCCAGAAAGAGGTTGCCAGACATCAGGTCCAGGTGGTCCAACTGCTTGGCATGTTGGGAACTCAGGTAAGTCAAGTTTAGTTTAGTTTATCTGAGGTTTAATTTAGTTTAGTTTATGTGACGTTTAGTTCAGCTAGTTTGGGGTTTCATTTACTTTATTTGAGGTTAAGTTTAGTTTGTCTTAGTTTAGTTTAGTTTAGTTTAGGTTAGTTTAGTTTAGTTTAGTTTAGTTTGGTTTTGTTTAGTTTAATTTAGTTTGGTTTATCTACGGTTTAGTTTAGTTTATTAGAGGTTTCGTTTATTAGAGGTTTAATTTAGTTTATCTGAGCTTTAGTTTAGTTTATCTATGGTTTAGTTTAGTTTGGTTTATCTAGGATTTAGTGTAAATCAGATAATAAAAATGTTAAAATGTTTTTAGTCAGTTTATTTATATTTAAGTAATTAATTATCACCCTGGCCAGAGTGGTCAAGTTTTTGAAATGCTGGAACTGTTCTTCAGAGAAACTGAAGAACAAGGTGATCTTGTTATTCAGATTCATTACCTCATTATCTGGTGACTTGATGCAATTTCATCAGACCCACTTTGTCTAAACTAACCTGGGTGTGTTGCTGTGTCCTCAGGGCTCCCAGCAGATCCAGGATCTGCAGAACGTGGCACGTCACCAGAGTTTGCTGGTTGAAAACCATCAGGCTTTACTGCTGCAGACATCCCGAATCGCAACCCACCTGCAGGACATCACCAAGAAACCTGCTGCTGCCAGCCAATGAGATCCTCTGATCCTTTACAGGCAGCCAATGAAATCATGTTTGTAATGACGGTGAAATGTGTTCTAAACCAGCCAATAAGGTTAATCTGTAATTATACTACTAGCCAGTGATTTTCATGTTTTACACCAGTTAACCAATGAAATTGTTTGTTATTAACCTTTTAACCAGGAGCAAACCTGTTGTGGGTAAATCAGTGAGAATGATGTTGTGTATCAGTAAACACATTGATAATCAAGGTTCTTATTGGCTTATGATCTGTTTTTCTGAGATGAAGTAGGACGTTGTTTCTAACAGGAATCTCAGAGTTGATGACTCACATCACTTTTCCATTTATTATCAGTTGCTGAAATTGTAGCAGCCAATCAGAAACTCAGAAACAGCTCAGCTTGATTGTTATTTCATTCACTCATTTCATTTTGCTGTAAATCAAATGTGATGTCAATGATTTTTAACTTTGAATGATCCTTAAATAAAGTCATGCATCCATCCAACTCTATCATCCATCCAGTGGCCGTGTCTGTCTGTGTTACAGCGTCCTGAGCATTTGGTGCTTTGTCGTTGTTAGTGTTCCAGATGTGTTTCAGTGTTGTTGTGCATCTATCACATTACCGTTCCTTTGTGTCAGATCCTCCTGCTGCTCCATCGATCCATCTGAACTCTGACTTTTTGCCAAATCAAACCGAGATGGTTCTGACTGCCGGCTCCGCCTTCACCATCAGTTGCCATGGCAATGGTTCGATCCGCTGGTCTAGCACTGCATTTTGTCTGCTGTACCAGGACAAACTGCCCAACCCGGTGGAAGTCAACAGCTCAGTCCCTCGACACACTGGAACATTCCGCTGTGGGTACACCACCCAGGGCCTGGAACACCTGGACACCTGGATCCACCTGTACATCAAAGGTAAGATCAGCTGATGCCTCACACCTGCCAGAGTCCAAACCACAAACTATTTCACAAGTTTGTAATTCCTCTAATATTTGGTTGCTCTGGTTTCTGTTTCACCTTAAGGTGATCACAGGTAGATGATTACTCACCTTTCGCTCTCTCTCTCTCAGACCCAACCGACCCATCCAGTGTGTTCGTCACTCCTCGCAGAGACCCTGATGCCAAAGAAGGACAGGACTTCCTGTTCAAGTGTCTGCTGACTGACCCATCTGTGAAAAATCTCACCCTCCAATCGGAGAGCAGGGAGGGGGGCCTCCCCCAGGGCATGAATGTGACCTTTGACCCCCACAGAGGGGCCCTAATCCGAGACCTGCAGAGGTCGTTCAACGGCCGCTATGTGTGTTCAGGCTGGAGGGATGGGAAGCAGTTCAGATCCAAATGTGTCAACCTGATGGTGGTCCCCAGTAAGACCTGTCTGTCTGTACACCTGTCTGTCTGTATACCTGTCTGTCTGTCTGTCTGTCTGTCTGTACACCTGTCTGTCTGTCTGTCTGTCTATCTGTCTGTATACCTGTCTGTCTGTACACCTGTCTGTCTGTCTATATACCTGTCTGTCCATATACCTGTCTGTCTGTCTGTATACCTGTCTGTCTGTAAACCTGTCTGTTCTATTGGTCTCTCCACCTGACTTCACACCTGTCTGTCTACCTATCTGTCTGAAGGGCTGCGTCCTCCCACCCTTTCTGTCAGTCAGGATAAATTCGTCTGCCTGGAAGGAGAAAAGTTTGAGGTCACCTGTTTGACTAGTAACCCCTCCCACCTCTACTATCTCACCTGGACACACCCAAACATACAGGTGAGAGGTCAAAGGTCACCTGTGTGTCTGTAGTCCTGACAAACTCTTTTGATGTCAATGGTTGTCAATGGTTTATTTCAGGCACTGAACATGACTCTCAGCCGTCACTATAGCAACCACCGCCTGTACATCAATGGCACTCTGACTGTCTCTGCTGTCAGTCTGAAACACAGTGGACCATACACGTGTACCGCCACCAACGAAGATGGAGTCGCCACGGCAACCACACAGCTCAGAGTTCTGGGTAAGAATATTTGGTTGAAAGACAAGATTATAAATAAACAGAGATAGAACAATAATAACTTTGGGGAACAAGAATGTAATTCATGGGAGAAATATAGAGAGAGTACAGAACAAAATTACCATGGAACAAGATCATAAAACAGACAAAAGATAATACCTTTTCATCATAGTGTCTGTAACTTGTAGAGAGATAATACCTGGAGCATAAACATGGACAGATTCAGTGGCATTTACTTTCTCCTCTTCCTCACTAGATCATCCTTACCTGAGGATCTATCTGCAGCCAACACGGCATGCTAATGCTAACACCAAGTCCACAGACGTCAAGTACCTGTTTGCTAATGTTAGCATCATGCCAGTGGATGTGCAACGAGAGCCAGATGCTAACATTAGCCATGCTTCACCGCAAGTGAATCGTGAAATGATTGCTTATGTTAACCCCAAAAGGACAGATGGTGCTAGCAGTGCTAATATTAGTGGCAGTAGCAGAGTGGAAGTGTATGAAGGCCAAGATGTGACGCTAACATTTGTGATGGAGGCGTATCCTCCAATCAGCAACCAGGACTGGATGACACCAACACACACCAACAGCAAGAACAACACAGTGTACCATGAGAGCTACACTGCTAATGGCTACAGGTTAGCATGCTAACAACTACAGACTAGCACGCTAACTGTGCTAGCAGCTACTACAGGCAAACATTATCAGATTTCTACAGCAGGTTGGACAGAGACCAGGTGCATCAAAAATACAACTTTAAGGTTTTTTAAGGTGGTGTTACAGGTGTTGCTGCGGTGGTGGTGTTGGTTTTAAAGTGTTATGGTTTGTTAAGGTGTTCATTTTGGTGTTAAGGTTGGTGGTATTGTTGGTGCTAAGGATTGTTAAGGTGATACTGTGGGTGTTTAAGTTTGTTAAAGTGGTATTGTTAAGGGTTGTTAAGGTGGTATTGTAGGTGCTAAGGGTTGTTAAGGTGGTATTCTTCATGATTCAGGTCGGAGGCGAGCCTGCTGCTGCGGCGGGTCCGTAAGGAGGATCAAGGTCGATACTCGTTTCATTTCTCAAACTCGTTCTTCAGCGGCTTGCAGAACGTCGATCTACGAATCTTCCGTAACAAACTTTATTACTCCTTTTCCTCACTGCAGAAGTTTTCCTTTTCTCTTCTAGTTATTACATGATCTATAAATGTTTAGCTATCTGTATATCTTGTTGTATTTATCCTATGTAGTCAATAAATATATAAAATAAAGTTTCTTCTCTCAGGTTCTCCGAGTGTTGAGGTCATTCTGCAGAATGACACCCTGACTTGCATCAGCTCTGGATATCCACGACCCACAATCCTCTGGTACACCTGTGCTGGAGTCCAAGACACGTATGTACCACACAGATTGACAGTGTAAAGTGCTGTGAACCTGAACATATAAAGTTTGCCCTGAGGGTGGCGCTAGAGGAAAAATACATGTAGCTAATAGAAATAGTTACATGAACTTGTGATATCAACTCACAATATATGACACAAACACATTTCTGTTATGAAGATGTAGTTTTGTCATTTTTAACTGAGTTATGTTCTTTGTTTCTTTAAACATAAATTAAAGTAACTGATTCAACTACAGAGTCAAATAACAAAAACACAAGATAGATAGATAGATAGATACTTTATTTATCTCCTAGGTGAAATTCATGTGTCCATTAGCTCATTGTTGATAATAATAATAATAATAAAAACAGTTAATAATAAATAAACAATAATAATAAATAAACAATAATAATTAGATCAGTCCACTTCTTTTGGCTGAGGTGTTGTATAGCCTGATGGCAGTGGGAACAAAGGATCTCCTGAACCTCTCTGTTCTGCAGTGAGATGAGACGTTTGCTGCAGCTGTAGCTGCTTCTCTGTCCTGCCAGAATGTTGTGGAGAGGATGGTTGATGTTGTCTAAAAGAATGAGTCCAGACTCCTGCAGCACAGACTCAGCCTTTGTGTTCATGTCTGACATGCTGCTTCCCCAGCAGACTGCAGCATAAAAGAGTTCACTGGCCACCACTGACTGATAAAACATGCAGCATTTCACTGCAGACATCAAAGGACCTGAGCCTCCTGAGGAAAAAGAGCCGGCTCCACCCCTTCAGGTAGATGGCATCCGTGTTCAGGGACCAGTCCAGTTTACTGTCCAGGTGCACACCTAGGTATTTATAAGAGTGCAGCACCTCAATGTCCTTCCCTCGAATGTTGACTGGCTGAAGGGCCTAGACCTCCGAAAGTCCATGACCATCTCCTTGGTCTTGGAGCTGTTCAGAAGGAGGCAGTTCTTGTTGCTCCATTCACTGAAGGCCATCGTCAGTGCCCTGTACTCCTCTTCCTGCCTGTTCCTGATACACGCCGAAATAGCTGTGTCATCTGAGTATTTCTGGATGTGGCAGGACTCAGAGTTGAATTTCAAGTTGGCCATATACAGGGTGAACAGGAACCGAGTCAGAACAGTCCCCGGTGGAGTCCCAGTGCTGCTCATCACTGTCTCTGAGCTCTGAGCCTCCTGAGCTCCACCCTCACCTCCTCCGCTGTAAAGGTCAGGAGACTTGACCCTAGTGTGGAGGGAGTTGCAGCTGCAATGTCAGGTTGTGGAGGAGATGCTGTAGGAGAAGCTGCAGCTGAAGCAGTGGGAGAGAGAACAGGTGAGGCTGTGTCACACACAGGTTGGACTCATTGGCCTTGTCCACATCACCTGATGTTGCTTGGCTGTTCTTCTCTTTATAGCCAGTGATGGTCCTCATCCCCTTCCACACCTCTCTGGTGTTGTTGTGCTGCAGCTTCCTCTCTACTTTCTTTTTCTAGTCCTCCTTCGCCTGCTTTAATCTCCTCTTCAGCTCATGTTGCACACACCTGAGCTTCTCCCTGTCTCCTTCCCTGAAGGCCTCCTTTTTCTGTTTGAGGAGGGTCTTGATGTTACTGGTGATCCAGGGTTTTTTGTTTGAAAAGCAGGGTACAGTCTTTGCTGGTACTACAGCATCCAAACAGAAGTTAATGTAGTCTGTGGTAGATTCAACCATTCTATCAAGTTCAGGGTCCTTGCTTTTATCATTTTCCTGTGACTCCAACGGGACATTCCAATATGTGCATTCAAAATGAGTTTACAGAACAGATAAAACACTGTCACCTCTTCTGCAGGTGTGGAGATGTCTCCACCTATCAGGTGTCTCCAGCTAATGTGACCTCACAGGAGCAAGAGGAGGAAGAGGTGAGGAAACACTTCCCTCTGTCAGCTGGTGATGATGTCACTGTCGAGTGTGTTGCCTCCAATAAGATGGGAAAGTCTCGTGATGTCTTCAGACCCTGGAAGTCTCAGAGTATGAACACCTGAAGCACTTTGTGGTTTTGTATCTGTGACAGGTGTAGATCATCTTTACTGAACATGTCTTCCTGTGCTCTTAGGTTCTATAGGAGAACCTCAAATGTTCTTCACTCCGGCTCTGATTGGAGCTCTGAGCGCTGCTGCCGTCCTCCTCCTATTGCTATTGTTTGTCTTTTACCAGTGGAGACAGGTACGTGTTGTCATCATCATATGGACTTATTGGGTTTGAATGAAAACTGTCTGAACAGTCTGGGTTATTGTGGTTACTGTGATTACTATGATAACTCAGTTCTGGGTCAGAAAGCAGCATGTTGGGTTATAGGTTTGTTCTCCACCCAGAAATGTGTGAAAATGACCATGTAGTTGAAGTAAAGCTACAAAAAGTTGGGCTGAAAAAAAACAACCCAAACTCTATGTTATCACTATCGACTTATTAATGTCTGCTTCTTCTAATTTCTGCTGCTAATGTAAAATTAAAGTAAAATTGATATAAATGATGAAAGGATGAAACAAGCACATGATGTCCCAGCTGTTCTTTTATTGGTACAATCAAAATATATCAAGTTAACCAAGTCTTTCTTTTTTTAGCTTAAAATGCATAAAAATGACGGACTTGAATGATGCAGCGTAACCTAATGTCACTGTATTTAACCTAATGTTAGGTCAAACCTTCCCAACCTATAACCAAGCAGTTGGGTTATTAAAATAACTGAGCATTTTTTAGTGTGTACACACAAATGTTCATGTTAATAAGACACATAGGTGCAGCCTTGCTCAGTTCTTGTTGTTGATTGAACAAAGATAGATCCAACCACTGCAGAGTCAGAGAGGTCAATGTTGAGTCTGGAGGAATGTTACAGGGAGTTGATTGCCTTCTTATTTCTACTGGAAGTGCATCAGCTGCAGAGTTCAGCCTTCTGGTTAACGACTGACTCCAGGTCTGTTGTCAGGGTTTACAGTTCTACTGTAGAAGACTCTGTAGGTGGAGCCTATGAATGGAGGTACAAGAGTGATGTTTGTCCTGACAGAGTCACTTATTCACTGCTTCATTCACAACCTGCACACCCTACCTGAAATCATTCCCATGACGTTTCGACTCTTCTTCTTCTACCAGAAACCCAAGTATGAGATACGCTGGAAGATCATCGAGAGCACAGACGGAAATAACTACACCTTTGTTGACCCCACCCAGTTGCCGTACAACCACAAGTGGGAGTTTCCACGAGACAAACTCCGCCTTGGTACAAAGCCGTCTGATTCAAAACCAAAATCTGTCAAAACGCCAAAGCAGAGGGATGTTTCAAAATAAAAGTCAGTGTAGACACTGATAGTGTTCCTGTTTCTAACAGCTGAGAGTTGTGAACTCCACTCTGTTGTCCAGGTGTAGTCACTCTGTTCTCTGTGGTTTAGTCCTCGACCTTTGACCTCTCTCGTATCAGGTGCTGTTTTGGGTTCGGGAGCATTTGGGAAGGTCGTCGAGGCAACAGCATACGGTCTGGGAACTGACAACAACGTCACTAGAGTCGCCGTCAAGATGCTGAAACGTAAGTCCACAAACCTTCATAAACATCATCATCATCATCATCATCATCATTATTATTGTTATGTGTGTGACACTCCACTGTTGTAATGAGATAATCTGGTCTGTTCATGAACAGCGAGTGCTCACTCAGAGGAACGTGAAGCTCTGATGTCAGAGCTGAAGATTCTCAGCCATCTTGGTTACCATGACAACATCGTCAACCTGCTGGGAGCCTGCACTCGAGGAGGTGATGACTGTTTTAATCATTAGATATCAGAATAAAAGTAAAGGCATGCCACAAACAGATCAATGTGACTATTTACTGCTGAAAATACAAATGTAGATTAATACGCTGCTAAAAATAGTTCCCAACAACATCACTATTTCCTCCTGTTTGATGAAAACTACAGCAAGGAGCTGTTTTAGTGAATCACTGAGCCTCTTTAAAAGTTAAAGTTTGTCTGTTTAAAGATCTAACGTCTTCAGGACCAACCAATGGGCGAAGGGTTGAGAACCACAGACAGGAAGTCAGAAAGTGTAAAGTGGTGCAGTGGATAGCACTGTCGCCTCACAGGGAGAAGATTCTGGGTTCAAACCTGCTGTCCGGAACTGTTCTGTTTGGAGTTCATATGTTCTCCTGTGTAGGTTCCCTCCGGGTTCTCCAGCTTTGTCCCACAGTCCAAACATATGCAGGTGTGAGTGTGTTTGTCTATACATCAGCTGTGTGACAAACTGCCCCCACCCATAGATAAGACAACTGATTGGTTGATGAGAAAATACTCAGAATTTATCAGTAATGAAAAATAATTAATTGCAGCATGTCACTGCTCTTAAGTGTTTTTAAGAGAAACCAAAACGTATCCTGATATTTTCCTTTTTGCAGTGTATTGTAGGACAGTGTCCCTCCAGCCTTTTCAGTGAAGACACAGCAGACTGACTGACATCTAACCCACTCTCCCACCCCCACCAGGTCCCATGCTGATGATCACAGAGTACTGTAGCCATGGTGACCTGCTGAACTTCCTGCGGGCTCACGCTCAGGACTTCATGACGTCCATTTTGAGTGTGGATGAAGTCGAGGAGGAGGCTTTCTATAAGAACATGGCCGCCCAGAACAGCAGACTCAGGAGGTTTGAAATAACTGATCCAGATCAGTTAGACCTGAGATCAAGTTCATTACAATTAAAGCATCAACTGGAAAAAGTCCTTCACAACAAGAACTTGGGTTTTGTCAGAAATCAGATTTAATAACATTTAAAGACATTTGTTTGATCTGAACTATTTTGAAATTCTAAATTAAATTCACAATGTGCCTGAGAAATAAGTGTGTGTGTTAAAGACTGTGTCATCAGCAAAGAGTAACACAAACAGATGAAATGCAGAGACTGAAACATTAATAAAGAGAACAAAAGAACAAGAAAGAATCATTGAAGAACACCATGATTAGACATAATTCATAATGTGATAACATAATAAGAAAATTGATCCAAATTGATGAGAGCAATTGATAAACCCAAAAATATACAGAAATAATATTGTTATGGTGTCATGCGCTTGAGGTAAGTAGGAGTAAGGGGTGGACCCAAATGCAGAGAAGGTAGCAGTGTCAAAGAATTTATTCCAAAAAAAACCAAAGTCCAAACATGAGTCGCTGAAACACACATTAAACCTCACAACCAACAAACAATGATCCCACAAAGACAAGACAGAACAAGGGCTCTTTAAAAGGAACTGATTAACAATGGAGAACAGGTGGGGAAGCAGACACAGGTGGGACACATCAGGGATGATTAACAAAAAGAAGTAAAGCTAGAACTCAGACACTGAGGTGATATGACTATCAAAACAAAACAGGAAGTGCACGGGGAAACAGAGCACAAGACAGGGAAGACTAAACTAAACACCAGAAACACCCAAACCAGAAACTCTCAAAACCCAGAACAGAAATCCAAAACACAGAAAACCCAACCAAGAAAGTCCAAAAAAACCAAAAACCTGGCGCCTCCAGGCTGACACCATGACATATGGTAAATGGACTAGCACTTATACAGCGCTTTTCTAGTCTTACTGACCACGCTTTACAATACTTGCCATTCGCCCATTCACACACACATTCATACATCACAGTCACACACTGATGCAAAAGAAACCCTCAAAGTGGGGTTCAGCATCTTGCCCAAAGACGGACTGGAGGAGCTGGGGATTGAACCATGACCTTCTAATTAGTGGACGACCCGCTTTACTTCCTGAGTCACAGCCGCCCTGTTATAAATAGAATGACAGTGATAAAGACTGATCTGCTCCTGAAAGTAATCAAGATTTGCACAATACATCATTTTATTTATTATATCTAAAACTTCTTCTGAGACGTTAGTTCAGGCAGAGCTCTGAGGTCACACTAACATCAGATGATTGACAGCAGCTGTTTCATTCATGCTTCGTCATCAGCTGTGTGGCTTCTGGCTGATTCTGATATCCAATCATTTGTGTTTCAGTGACAGTGGGATCTCGTGCTGTTCAGAGTATCAGGAGATGCTGCCAGTTCTCAACCCAGGACAAACACACCAGGGTACCAACCTGAACTCACCTGAGCACACCTGAACACACCCACAGTTTCTGTCTCTGTGAGGTCAGACCTGTCTAATTCCCTGTCTGTCTCTCAGGTGTACAGACAGACAGCCTATCTGTCAGTGACCTCATGAGGTTTTCGTACCAGGTGGCTCAGGGTCTGGACTTCCTGTCCACCAGAAATGTAAGAAAACACAAACGCATTTGTCTATACTTGTGACAATTCTCATTGATAAAATGCATTCCCAGGCCCCGGACACCTGATCTGAACCCAAGCATTAAAACCAGGTCCCTTCAAACATTCCTTTCAAGTAATAAGGACCAACCAAAATTCTCACAATGTAGAAAAGTCCTCCCTACGATGGTATAAAATTAAAAATGGCCGTCATCAAAATACCAGCACATGTACAGTAACATGCTGAATGTTCTTATTATATCAGCAGTAAAATTTTTTGCAACAGTCTCTCTCTGTCACCTGTCTGTCACCTGTCTGCCTCTCTTTCAGTGTATCCACAGAGACGTGGCGGCAAGAAACGTCCTGCTGACTGATCGTCGCGTTACAAAGATCTGTGACTTTGGTTTGGCTCGAGACATTCGCAACGACGACAGCTACATCGTTCAAGGAAACGTCAGTGTTCCAATGCTACACTGTTACCTGTTAGAGTAAACAACAACACTGTTACCTGTTAGAGTAAACAACAACACTGTTACCTGTTAGAGTAAACAACAACACTGTTACCTGTCAGAGTAAACAACAACACTGTTACCTGTCAGAGTAAACAACAACACTCTTACCTGTTAGAATAAACAACAACACTGTTACCTGTTAGAGTAAATAACAACACTGTTACCTGTCAGAGTAAACAACAACACTGTTACCTGTCAGAGTAAACAACAACACCACTGTTATCTGTTAGAGTAAACAGCAACACTGTTGCCTGTCAGAGTAAACAACAACAACACTGTTACCTGTTCAGACGTCTGCAGGGTACTAAATGTTCATCACTCCGTTGACAAAACTCACTGTTGACAAAATAAGACACATTTCTGTGTGTTTTATTTTGAAAGGCCCGCCTCCCGGTGAAGTGGATGGCTCCTGAGAGCATCTTTCAGTGTGTTTACACTGTGCAGAGTGACGTCTGGTCGTATGGAGTCTTACTGTGGGAGATCTTCTCTCTGGGTAACCATGGCAACACTCGACATCCAGTAACATTACAGCTCTGATCTTGATAAATATTGATTATTGATTGTGGCATTAAACACTTCTGTGGTCCTAGTTATCAGGTAGAAATGTTTCAGGTTTATTCTTCTATGTGTTACCATGGAGACAACATCAGCATGACATAATGTTCTGATTAATTCAAATGTCTTGATTGGGATGTTTCTCACCTCTGACTGTCTCTGTGTTTACCTGCTCAGGTAAGAGTCCGTATCCCAATGTTGCCGTGGATACCAACTTCTACAAGATGATCATGGATGGCGGTCACATGGCTCGGCCAGACTTTGCTCCAGCAGAGATGTAAGTGGACAGACAGGTTCATGTCGGTGTTAATAAAGTTGTGTTGAATATAACACACCTGTCCTCACAGGTATCAGCTGATGACTCTCTGCTGGAGTCTGGAGCCCACCGACAGACCAACCTTCAAAACCATTGGTCAGCTCGTCAATGGGCTCCTCCCCTCCGCCAATGACACATCGCCACGTCACACCCATCAGGTGAGGCCCAATCAGAGAACTGAGGGTTTTGGTGCCCTCAGCTCTGACTGGCAGGCTGCTGTTTTAAACCCACAGTAGAAGTGAGTTCAACCGTTGGTACCTGAACACATCGTCTCTCTTCTTCTCTCAACAGTCGACGTACAGGAACATTGATGAGTGCAGAGAGGAAGAGGAGGAGGAGGAGGTCATAGGAGGAGGAGAAACACTGAAGAGAGGAGAAGAAGAAGAGCGGGAGCAGAGAGGTAATAACCCAGGATGACATCAGTTGTTGCTAAGAGACAGTTTACCTGTAAACCTGACTGTACTCCTGCCCTGATCTTCTCAGAGCTCCGAGATGATGAAGAGGAGGAGAAGGAGCTGATGATGAAGAACATCTACCAGCTCTCCTGATCGTCTCGTCCAATCAGAATCTGTTTCTCACTTTTAGTTTATAACAAATGAAAGGTGAACATTTGAGAGCAAACTGATTTCATGTTTCTGACGAGACGAACAGCGTCCTCGTCACTCTGAGGACAAACCTTTATTCAAACGTCCGTCCTGAACAGACATGAAGGGACGTCTGGGTGCAGTCATGTGATCCTCTGCTCTGATTGAACAGCTGACAGTGTTGTGATTCATTTTTCCTGTTTTTCTGTCTGGGGAACTCGTTAAAGACTTGTCGTAGAGATGTCGTCAGTTTTCCCTCCTCTTTGTTTAAAGTTCACAAAGTTCAAGATAAACCAACTCTGTGTTTCTGTTCCCGCTGGAATCAGGACAATCTTGATTGGCTCTCTTCAGGCCGTCACCCGCGTCTGTGTCAAACGAGATTTGAATAAAGTTGAGCCTTTCAGGTCTCATTCACAATGAATAGCAAACGTCTATGGTGGCCCGGAGAGCTCAACACTGTAACTGAAGAAAACACATGAGCTGTTTCCAGGGGACACTGAAAAGTGATGAACCAGGTGGGGACAACGATTGAAGTGTGTTGAGCTAAAACCGTCGAATCAAATTTTTCCTACAAATGTTATAAAGCATCAGATTGATGACATCACAATAACATCACTTTCATCTCTACCATAACTGTTAAACTGTGTGTTCACACTGATGACTCATTGTCATCATCTGTCTCTGTGATTGGCTCAGCTGCTCCAGAGCCATGACAGCAGGGATGTGATTGGCTGACTAAATGTTTTCAGCTGCACCACCAACCAAACTCAGTCATTTTCTAAGCATTAAAAATATTCCATTTTATTTTTGATGTGACACATAAAAGAAATGATAATAATAAAATATTTTTCAAAGAGTCGCCAATTAAATTCGATTAAATTCAATTAGTTCATTAAATGTCTTTTCGAAAATGACAAAATTTCTTTTTTAACTCACAATCAACCAAACTTAAATTTTCTAAACGTTGTTTTTGTTATTATTAGTGATTATTGATCAGGATTTTCTTCATCAGACATTGGACCAGATTAAACTGGAGTGACTCAGCAGAGACGGATATATGAATCCAGTCTCAGGTCTGGATCAGGTCACAGATGTTAAAGGGTTTGATCTCAGCAACATTTAACCAGATCTTGTTTTTCAGTCATTTTAAAATTGTTATTGATCAGATGTAAATCCAGACTGAAAATGAATTTTCATGTTGTTTATTTTCATTGTAAAAAATAAAATCAAACAATCAGCTGACGTTTGTTCTCAATCCATCTGTTGTAAACTGTTTATTACATGTTGATTATTAATAATCAACTTTTAACTGATTATTATTCACAGTTATAGATATTCCAGAGTTACAAATATTCCATGTGTTTGTGTCTCCAGTCTCCTCACCTGTTTGTGTTGTACCTGTCAGGTGAGAGCAGGGGGCGGGGACAGATAAAAGTAGATTACCTGACAGGTTTACTGCCTGTAGTGTTGGTGACGCCCCAGGCAGGTGCAGTTACTGCTGTTTGATTGACAGGTCAGGTCATTAACAGGTCGTCACCCGTACCAGTTTTGGACTTGGAACACAACACACACACACACACACACACACACACACACACACACACACACACACACACACAATAAAGATTCAGACTAACATGAAGACAAGCAGAGAATCAATGTGTCAAAGCACAATTATCAAAGGAATTAAATGTCAATAATAATATTAATAAAATAAAATACAATATAATTATTAATCAAATTAATAGAATAAATCTAATAATGAAATAAAGAAAAAAAGCAATAAAATTATATACATATTCATATATACCTTCATATATATATACACACATACATAAACATATACATCCACATAAGTCAAAGTATTGATCAGCTTCTTCTGTTGTGACAGGAAGTGACATATGTAGCAGCCAGTACTGCACAGGATGATGGGTAATTTCTCCCTGTCTGTTGAACCTTTAAATTCAGGGTCAGGAGATGTACTTTATCTCTGTGTCAGGTCATCGGTTTATCTTCTTCGTGTTCCCAGCAGCACAAACATAAATGATTTAGAGCTGCCATATTGATAACGACTCATCAATCATTTCCAGTCCAATAAAAACTGGGCACAGATCAGATCCAGAGTCAGACAGAACAGACACTCCAGTGTTCCTGATCCTGGACTTCACACTGTCGATCTGAACAAACAGCTGGTGAACTGGTTTCACGCAGGTGACAGGTGAGTCCATGTTCTGTGCCGACAGGAAGTGGAATCAGCATTCAGATGGAGGTCATCTGTACCGGTTTACATGAAGGTTCCATCAGAGACCACTTCAGAAACAAATCTGGACTCTACTGATCCAGACCTGATCAACAGTGAACGAATGACTTTACTGTTCTCTGATTGATTGATTGATTGATTGATTGATTGATTGATTGTGTATTGATCCCTGCAGCTGACAGGATGAAGCAGCGCCTGTCGTCTCTGGAGTTTCTCCTCTGCGTTGTTTCTTCTCTGCTTCTCGTCTGTTGTGTCGGACTGATCGTGATCTCGTGGATCAGCCTGAGGCCTGAAGGTGACTGTGCGTCTGGTCTTTACCACTTGATCAGAGGGGGCTATTGATCAGTGTTGATGATGTTGTTTGTGTGCTCAGGTGCCGTTGAGCCAGTGGTGCTGAGCGGCCGGATGGTGATCACAGAGGGAGCCGTGTTCTACGAGGAACTGAGGAACCGCAGCAGTCTGCTCTTTAAATCTCTGGCCTTCGACGTCCAGCAGCTGGTGAGCTCACAGACTTTTACTTTGAAATAGAGCTTTCCAGCATCTGGTAACATCAGCAGCTTTTATTTTGAAAGAAAGGCAGATTCAGCAGCTTTTATTTTGAAATTCTGCAGAGTAAAGAGGGGATATTCTTCCTGGTGAGGTTTTTTTCTCAGCTGTGAGACACTCCTCCGTCAATGTTTATGAACTGGAATGATCAATACTGATCTAATAACTTTGATCACAAGAGTCTGTCTACAGGTGTAAAATCAGCTGATCTCTGTCTGACCTCTGATTGGTCGACAGGTGTCCAAGGCATTCGCCCACACTGAGCTCAGACGACTCTACAAGTCCTGTCAGGTGCTACACTTCAGGTCAGATACCTGATCACTATCGCTCAAGCACATCATTACTGATCAATCATCAATAACAAATTGATTAATCAGTATCTCATTTACAGAGTTGATCGAAGGATCAATGACATCATCAATGATCAATGATTTGCAGGCTGATTAGTTTCATTCCAACAGCACAGCTGTTAGAAAGCAGAAGTTCCTGTTTGATTTTTCATTTCAACTGATTAATTAATTTATTTATTGATTATCTGTTGTTTAGTTCCTTTACTTCTCAGCTGCATTTGATTGATTGATTGATTGATTGATTGATTGATTGATTGATTAATTGGTGATTCTGAACTTATTGATACCGTGACAACTGTTATTGATCTGTGTCCTCAGTCGGGGCAGTGTGGCCGTGACCTTTGACCTCTGGTTCAATCAGCTGATTGATGTGAAGGAGGCGGAGCGGCTGCTGGGGGCGGGGCTTCAGGAGGCAGACAGTGGAGGACTGGTAATCGACAGAAGCAGCATCCAGATCACAGGTGAGTGTGGGGTCACAGGTGAGTGTGAGGTCACTGTGAGGTCACATGTGACACTGAAGCTAAAATACTGTGAAACTGTTTTTATTTTTATTGTTAATTTATTTTTAATATGTTTTAAAAAGTTGATTTAAACTAAAAGATAATCAAATCAAAGCAGACTGAATTACAGGTGTTAGGACAGATTATCCTAATATTAGATCAAATTAAATCAGATTAGACTCACAGTTGATATGACTGTGTAACTGCTGAATTAGCGCCAAAGCTTCACAATGTAAACAGGATATAAACAGTTGTCATGAAGGAGGAAATTAGCATAATGTTTAGCTTCATTAGTTGTTGATGATTGGTCAGAACCCACTGACCTGGATCAGATGACTTGATGATATTAGACCAGGTAAATCTGGTCTGGCTCAAACTGGGATTAAATTTCATGTTTCATCTGGAGAAACAAGATGAACATGTGAAACTCTTCCTGCAGAGAAACCAGATGAGACGACTGTCACACCTGGGACTGTCACACCTGGGACTGTCACACCTGGGACTGTCACACCCTGTCACACCTGGGACTGTCACACCTGCGACTGTCACACCTGGGACTGTCACACCTGGGACTGTCACACCTGGGACTGTCACACCTGCGACTGTCACACCTGGGACTGTCACACCTGGGACTGTCACACCTGCGACTGTCACACCTGTGACTGTCACACCTGGGACTGTCACACCTGGGACTGTCACACCTGGGACTGTCACACCTGCGACTGTCACACCTGGGACTGTCACACCTGGGACTGTCACACCTGCGACTGTCACACCCACGACAGGTGAGAACAGGTCAGGTGTCTGGTTCATATTCAGCCTCCTGCTCACCATCTAATACTTTCTGTGTCTCCACAGTGACGTGTCCTCCTCATCAGGAAGCCTGTGCTAATCGATTAATGTGTGTTCCGATTGATCGGTTCTGTGACGGAGTGGATGACTGTCCAGACGCCTCTGATGAAGACGCCGCTCGCTGTGGTCAGTGATCTTTCCTACAAAGATTATTTAAATCAAAGAGATGATTCAACAGGTGAACAGATGTCCAGTAATTATCTAATCAATCATTTATTACTGATGGTATCAATCAAGTTTATCTGTCAACAGGAGTGACTGATCGGCTGTGATTCAAAGATAGAACTGCCTGATGATGTCATCACTCTTGTTGCCATAGCGACAGCATGTGATGGACAGTTTGTACTAAGAGGACCGAACGGCTCATTCAGTTCATCAGACGCTTCTGAGAGCTACAACAGCAGCAGTGAATGTCGCTGGGTCATCAGGTGAGACACTGTAACACACCTGTATACACCTGTACACACACCTGTATACACCTATATACACACTGTAAATAACATGTACAGTACATTAACAAGGATGTTTCGAATTTTATTTTTCATCCAGAATAATCCAGATCAAAGATATAACTAAATCATGTTGTTGTTTGTTGTTGTTTTTGTCATTGGTTGTTTATTTTGTCATTGTTGTTGTTATTTTTGTTGTTGTTTGTTGTTGTGTTCAGGGTCGACCGAGGACTGTCAGTTCAGGTCAGCTTCCACCACTTTGAAACAGAAGAAAACGTTGACATTGTGAAACTGTATGAAGGAGTGGGAGGAGTCAAACGGCTCACAGGTGACGTTCACCACAGTGTTTTATATGCTACAGTATGTGTGGACTGAGGTTTATATGATTAGTCAGTTCTGTGGCGTCTCTCCGGTTTCTAAACCACGTTTTGTCATGAAAACACGTGAGAAGAGATACAGGAAGTGATGTAATCTGCCTCTGATTCAGAGACTCAAGGCTAAACTCAGTGTGAATATTAACTGACACGATGTGATTTACAGCTGAGCTCTCAGGCTCCGCCCCTCCTGGGACTGTGTGGCTGCTGACTGATCAATCAACTGTTGAGTTTATCTCTGATGATGTCAACAACTTGTCAGGGTTCAGCGCCACCTACAGGGCAGCCAACACCTCCAACCTGTCCAGTAAGACCTCCCATCACAGAGTATAAAAAGTGTTTAGCTGCAGCTGACTGACTGTGTCTCTGCTCAGACCAACAGAAGCTGACCTGTGCGTTTGAGCAAGGCATGTGTTTCTGGAGGAGGCCGCAGGACCCGGATGATGGAGACTGGATTCGAATCAGCGGCTCCACGTTTCCTCCGCTGACTGGCCCGAGTGTCGACCACACGCTGGGAAACAGCTCAGGTGGGTTTCCTGTGGAGGGCGGCATCATGTTGTCATAGCAACTGGAATGATCAGTTTCAGTATCATTATCAATACAATTGATCTGTTTGTCAGGTTTCTACATCGTCACGCCTCTGAGTCCCGGCCAATGGCTGAAGAGCTTCAGGATCTACAGCCTCCCTCTCACTCTGCCCACACAGCCCATGTGTCTGAGCTTCTGGTAAACAACTGAAATAAATATGTCAACAACCAAAAATAAACAAGTCAACAACCGAAAACATTTTAACAACAAGAAAATGAACAAATGAACATGTAAACAACTGAAAAAGAACATGTAAGGAACGGGAAAATAAAATGAGAAAAATCATCAAGTAAACAAGAGAAGCTGAAACATATCGAATGTTTTTAAATTCATAAATAAACAAATACACAAGACAACAACAAACAAACGTGTAGATGAATAACTGAGTAAACATGTAAACAAACAAACATCTGTTTGTCTGCAGGTACCACATGTTTGGAGAGGACGTTCACCAACTTCGAGTCCTGCTGCTCCCGTTGTCCCTGTCACAGCCTGAACCTGTCGTTTCCGTGGTGTTTCAGAGAGACGGTAACTATGGCAACAACTGGAACTACGGCCAGGTGACACTCAACCTGATGACTGAGGCCAGGGTCAGTGACATCACACAGGGGTCCACAGAGTGGTCAGTTTATTGATCCTCATCAATAACTTATTGATTGTTGTGTGACCTCTGACCTCTGCAGGTTGTGTTTGAAGCTCTTAAGAAAGGAGGGATGAGGAACGACATCGCTCTGGATGACATCACACTGACTGCTGCTCCCTGTGGCCCCGCTCCCCCCGAGCCAACCAATGTACCGCCTCCAACGACCACGCCCCCTATACCAGGTGAGACTCAGGCCATGCCCCCTTATTAACTCAACCTATTATTACTAACTTATTATTAAATGTTACATTGTTTTGTTTTCACTAATATTATTTTAATGATATTATGTTTAATTTTCTTCATGTCTTATGAAATAATGATAAAAACATTGTAATGTCACTTTTATTTTTATTACCATGTGTTTTACTTAAACATGTTGGTTCTTTGTCTTTACAAAATAATATATAATATTTAATAAATTTGCCGTTAATTAGAATAGGGTCATATTGTACATACACCTGTGATCTGGATCACGTCTGACTCCGCCCCCTCTGCTGTGATTGGTCTAGCTGACTGTGGAGGACCCTTTGACCTCTGGGAGCCAAATTCCACCTTCAGTTCACCAAACTACCCACAATCCTATGGGAACAAGGCTCACTGTGAGTACACCTGTCTGTCCAGAGTCACCTGCAGCCTTTACTTCATATTGTTACACCTAGTTCTTGTTCAGGTAGGAGAGAAGCCCCTCCCACAGACAGTCCTTTAACTTTATTGGTGCAGAAAAACCAGGAACACAGAAGAGCCTGTTTACTTGTTGGTCTGAACCTCACTTGGGTGCTGTAAATTACCCATGATCCTCTGCTGCTCCAGGTCTGTGGACTCTCCACGCTGCAGAGGGAAACATCCAGCTCCACTTCTTGGACTTTGATGTTGAAGCGACCTATGACGTCGTAGAGGTGCGGGACGGGGCAGGGCCTAACTCCACCTTACTGGGTGAGAAGGTGTTTTACCCATAACCCCCTTCAGCATTGTTTGTTCATTTTCAGGTTTAACGTGTTTGTTTTCTTCCAGCCTTCCTCACTGGCAGTGATGGCCCCGCCCACGACTTGTTCTCAACAACCAATCAGATGACAGTGTGGTTCTTTACAGACAGCTTAGGACACGGTCGAGGATTCAAAGCCAACTTCACATCTGGCTTTGACCTAGGGTCACCAGGTGAGTCAGAGGTCAGAGGTCAAACTTTGTGTTAAAACAGAAAACAGCAGCATTGTTTATTAGTATTATTGATTATTGATCATGACGAGTCGTGTGGTTTCTGAACAGCTCCGTGTGCACCTGGACAGTTCCAGTGTCAGACAGGAAGTTGTATCCATGGCAACAGTCAGTGTAACTCTGTGGTCGACTGTCCTGACGCCTCAGATGAAGCTGACTGTGGTGAGCTTTATAATCAATAATTAATAATTATACACCAGACACATCAACCTCAGTGTTTAGATCAGTGATTAAACATTTCTACACTTTGATCATTTTCAGGCTACGTGGTTAGGTCACGTTGTGGCGTCACGTTGTGGCGTCACGTCACTACATTGTTACATTACTACTTTTCCCGTGTTAGTTGTGTTGCAGGTGAATGGTTCCAGTCGTCTCCAGTTTCAACTCGTCTCTACTCTGTTCACTGTGTGTGCTGACACCTGGAATTCTCACCTGTCTGACTTCACCTGTCAGTACCTGGGATACAGGTAACTCTCACCTGTCCAACCTCCCCTGTGAGCACCAGAGAGAACTTCACTCCGATTGCAGAAGAGTTGTGAGATCTAGACTCAGACCTGGTTTTTGTCTCTGATCTCTGCAGGTCTGGAGAGGCCTCGCTGCTGCCGGCTCTGCCACAAGATTCACCGTTTACAACCGTCACAGTCACCAGTAATGGAACACTGGAAACCACTCTCAGGTGCAAGACCAGGACCACAACTAAAACTAGAACTAGGGTTAGGGTTAACTATAATTAAAACCAGTGTAAGGTACTGAAGACAACTAGAACAAAGACAGAACTAGTTCCAGTAACAGAAACAGATCTACAGCTAAAACCAGCTTCAGAACCAGAACTAGTTCAATATTTGGGGAAACTGTTAAAAATATTTCAGGACAGTAAAATATTGTAATAACTGTTTTTTTTTGTTTGTTTTTTTTTTTACAGTGAAACCTGTCACAGTGAGAAAGTGATATCGCTGAACTGTGATAACCAACGTGAGTACATTCATAAACACAGACCGTTGAAACAACTTAATTTGTTCATGTTAAGTTAAATATTGATTCAGGCTGAGTGAACTGATATGATTATATGTGAAGAATGACCAGCCCTCTGTGTGTTCTAGCTTGTGGACTTCGTCAAGTCACTAATGTCACCAGAGAGATGGACCAATCAGAAGAGAGGAAAGCGGGTCCTGGTAAGAAAATAGATTATTTTTAAATTTGACCTGATCTCTTGTTGATGATCTGATCCTGTTTGTTTCAGTTTCATCGTCGGTTGTGAGTTATTTTGTGTGTTTGTTGTCACCTGTCAGGTAAGGCCCGAGTGGTGGGTGGAGCTAATGCGGCAAAGGGGGCATGGCCGTGGATTGTATCTCTGCAGTGGCAGGGGCGTCATATGTGTGGAGCCACACTGATTGGCCGTGACTGGCTGCTGACTGCTGCACACTGTGTCTATGGGTGAGTGACTCAAATCATGTTTCATGTAATAACAGGAAGAGTTCAAAGAATCTATAAATGCCATTTGTGTCCTCTTATACACACACACACACACACACATATATATATATATATATATATACATACACAATGTATACATTAAATATAATTACATAGTTGAATCATATACATATACTGTATATTTATATTGTTGGTCTGCAGCACACACTGTGGGCCTGAATGGGTTTCTTTCTTTTTGAAGAGGACTAATGTTACTCTCTGAAATGTTTTCTCATGGTCTCAGCTTCTTGGTCATCTGTAATCTGACTGGTCGCTTTTGTGGTAGTCGCAGGAAAAGGGAGGTGAGCCCTTTGGAATTGTGATCAGATCTTCATCTAACTTACACCAACAAACAAACACAATCTATTTTAACTAATAACACACTTATTAGTATAAGTATTTTGTCCATGTTAAAAACATGATTCAAACAATCACAGTGAAACCGTGTATGAAGCTTGACCAATAAACAGAAGCTGCTGCAGTGAGGACTTATCAGATAGAGAGATTATAAAGAGAAACATTAGCTGATGTGAAGCCTCACTACAAAGGTCTCAGACTGAGGATGAAGAAGAGTTCAGATCTTCATCAGTCAGACTGCCTATTGATGAGATGAATCAGTGACGTGATGTCCAGACTCCAACAGATCAAAACTTTTGAAGCTCAGAGTCACAGCTGAAGGTTTAAAGGAATCACTGGAGCTGATTCACATCCCTGTTCATCATGGAGTCCTGTTGCCATGGAGACCAAAGAGGAAGCTGCTGCATTGCTGAGCTGAAGTTTGACTGAAATTGTTTGATGGACTGAAGAGAGTGAAGATGGAGTGTAGAAGAACATCAGCTCTGTGTTTGGAGTAAACCTCCTCCCACAGGTGGAGCAGGATCTGGGTCTCTGCTGCCTCTGGACCTGGACCAGGTCTCTTCAGGATCATGTCAGGGTGTCTGTCCACCTGCTGAAGCTCAGGAGAAGACAATGACCCTAAATATCAGAGTGGAGTGGTCCAGTCAGACCCAGACCTGAACCCAGTAGAGCTGCTGTTACTGAGCTCAGAGAGAGAACCTGTCTGACTGAAGCAGCTCTATAACAAGAACAGTCCAGACCTCATCCTGAACACTGAGGTCTGATTAGCAGCTACTGAAGAGGGTCTGGGTTCAGACCAGTTCAACCAGTTATTAAATCCAAGGTTCATTTCCTGTTTCCACCAGAGCTGAGAGGTTTAAATACTGGGTACAGTGAAGACACAGAGATTATAACTGTCTGTGTGACATCAGCTCAGAGACACTGAGTTTGTGACTTAGCTGGAGATCAGGTCATTCAAAGGGTTCACTGACTTCTCTTTTGTTTAAGTTCTCCTCAGGTAAACCAACTCTGTGCTGCAGGTCTGTGTGGACAGGTAATGAACGCTGCAGCCTGTAGGGGGCGCTAACAGAACACTTAGTCTGTCTTCAAATTATCTTACTGTTTAGAAACTCATGCAGTACATCTCTGATCGTCTCTTCTGTTGACACGGTTTTGTTGTGATTGTCCAAAAGTTGTCCTCGTAGAGACATAAAGACATGTTAAAGACATGATGTCAGTTCAGGTCCTTCTCCACAGGAAGAACATCCACCTCCGGTTCTGGTCGGCTGTTCTCGGTCTTCATGCTCAGACGGATATGAACTCAGAGGACGTTCAGACCCGACCAATTGATCGCATCGTCATCAACAGACAGTACGACAGACGAAGCAAACAGGCTGACATTGCCATGATGCATCTGCAGCAGCCAGTCAACTTCACCCGTCAGTAAGAACACACAGAGAGACAACAACATGACGAACAAAATAATTAACTAAACTAAATGTTTATGATATTCATTCATCATTTCAAAAGTCAACGTTAGAAACAACAGCAAGGTTTCAAAGAGAAACTGTCTGGTGATCAGATATAATCTGGTTATCAGATAGTCTGTATGATCTGTTTTTGTAGCGTAAATACTGCATAAAGTAAACTGTGTGATATGAGCCAGTGATGGGGAAGAAATTTACATTTCAAAATAAATCTACATTATTATAAATAACACTTAAAGGTAAAATATAGTTTTATAACACACAATATTGTTGCTTCCATTAAAATAAAAACAATATTTGACTGAATATATTATTCTTTTAACCAGAGCATCCATGTGGAGGTTAAGAGAAATGTCATCATCAATAATAACAGAAACATTTCTGATCATGAAGACGTGAAACTGAAGCAGCTTGAAGCCGAAGCTTCACAATGAAAACTGAATATAAACAACAGTGTCGTCTGCAAACAGGTTGATTTCTACAGCAGAGCCTTATGTCAACTCACTGAGGTTAAAAATGATAAAGATCAAAGTTTTAAAACAAAGTTTCATGTCCAACAGAAAAACAATGTCTGTCTTCCCATCACATGACTTAACTGTGTTTAAAAACAGCTGCTATGTCACTATGAAGAGGCGTTTGTCTTTCAGAGACCATCCAGCCGGTGTGTCTCCCTGCTAAAGGTCAGGACTTCGTAGCTGGAAGAAAATGTTTCATCGCTGGCTGGGGACGTGTCACCGAGCAGGGTGAGACACATGAAGACACACAGAGACCTCAGACACATGAGGACACACACAGACCTCAGACACATGAGGACACACACAGACCTCAGAGACATGTCTCTCTGTCTCTCTCTCTACCCGTCTGTCTCTCAGGTTCCCTCCCTGATGTTCTCCAGGAGGCCAAGGTTCCTCTGGTGGTCCAGGATCAGTGTCAGCGTCAGTTACCTGAGTACACTATCACCTCCAGCATGGTGTGTGCTGGATTCCCTGAGGGAGCGGTCGACTCCTGCAAGGTAACTACTCACCTGGCCTGACAGTTCAACTGAGTTCTACTGTCAGAGATCTATCTTCTCTCCCTCTCTTCTCTCTCTCTTTCCCCTCTCTCTCTCTCTGATTAATGTGTCTGTTGTTTCCAGGGTGACTCTGGAGGTCCACTGATGTGTCTGGATGATGGACACTGGACTCAGATTGGTCAGTCACATAAACACACACTCACAAACACACACACGCAACACAGAACAATTGACAGTAGTGGAGGTCTGAAGAAATGCTGTGTTCTGATTGGTTCCTGACAGGTGTGACCTCCTTTGGGATTGGCTGTGGGCGTCCTCAGAGACCTGGAGTCTACGCCCGAGTCTCCGCGTTCGTCTCCTGGATCGCCCAGACCCGACGCTCCTCCACCCCACCCCCCTCCCACCTCTGATACCGCAGTTTTCTCTCTCTTGTTTCTGGTTTGAAGTGGGTGGGGCTCACCTGGATAAAGGTGATGTCTCATGATTCTGTGCCCATGTCAGGAAACTCTCTGAACTGTCTGAATATAATTTCTTGTGACTTCATCCTCACCTCATTATTTTCACTTCATTATTATTTTAGTGGCTCTACTTCGTCTATTTTCTTCTGATGTTTTCTTATCTCAACATTTCACTTTGTTTGTTTTGTGTTTGTGGTTAAAGGAGGATTTATCCTCCATGTGTTATAAATAAAGTTGGTTTAAAAAGAGTCTGAAAGTCTTCATGACCTCTCCTTCTTTCCTTGACCTCATAACGTTTTCCATCGAGGTCAAATGAGAAGTTGTTAGAAAGGAGATTATTTAGACTTTTCTGCTCCGGTTGAAAAGTCTTTATTTTTCTTATGGAGGTTCAAACTGAGTGAAATGACCTGGAATAATCTGAGCAGCTTCAGCTGGTCAAATTCTCTAAATGATGAGGAAAGTACCGTCACTGCTTCCAATCTTATCTCTTTTAGGAAACACTGGACCTTCCTTTACTAAGGAAAAGGAGAAAGTGACATTTAAAGTGATGCACCAACGAATGTTCACCACAGCAGAGCCACATAAATGTATAAACAACAGAGCAGCTGATCGACTGAAGCCCAGATCCATAAATATAGATTTATTCTCTTTAAATCAGTCAGGAGTCATCATGAAGAACAAGCTGATGAATTTATAGTGAACAATATCATAACTAAATACTATAGGTGACAGTATAGTATTTCACTAAATCCTCTCTTAAAATCTTCTGATAAAAATGAAATTTCATCTTAACAATTGTATAGAAATATCAAAAGTGCCTATGCCAGGAACTACAAACTTCAATTTGTATTTTTCTTTCATGTTTTCTTGTTTCAACGTTTCAGTTGTGTTTGTTTGTTTTGTTAAAGGAGTGTTACAAATACTTAGTTTTAAAAAAAGAGATGAATTCTCCTTCACATCTTTCCTTGACCTTGTGACGTTTTCCATGGACGACAGCTTCGGACCGGAAGCCGGATCACCTACAACAACAGTAAAATGTACGCTCTGTGATAACGAAACTGAATCTTTAATTCATCTCTTTTACTACTGCTCAAGTTCACTAACCTTGTGGACTCAGACTGAGAGATATATTTTGTGTAAAACGAAATATAATGTCAAAATTGACTGTAAATGTGTCATCACTTGTTTTGATCACGAAAACAAGGAAATGGAATTTATAGGTAACTTGTTGATTCTATTTGGCAAATTTTGTCACGACCAGGCTCAGACGCAGGACGCAGGGTTTCCGTCTTTATTTGGGAAAACAGGTTCTGATCTCCAAGACAGAGAAAACAAAGCAGGCTGTGAAATCCTTCCTCTGACACACTTCTTAAAAAGAGAAGAAGCGTGACTGAAAAAGACTACCAAAATAATAATCGCTCCACTAAAAGGAGGAAACCCAAAAGACTATATAAAACGTTAACAGTAACAGAAATTCACTCCCGCTACGGAGGAAAAAGAAATAGCAACATGAAAATAGAAACAACAAAAACTCTCCTGAAAACTGGAGGCACTAATCTATAAAAGCATCGCTCCACACGGAGGAAACAAAAAGCTGTGAAAACATTAACTATGGAAATAAAACTAAGTTATGAAAGTTACAACGAAAAATCACTCTTGGAGGAATCAGACAGAAATCCGTGAAAACAACTATGGTCAAGACTGTGGTAAGGCTGGGGTGAACGCACGTGCATGTGGACGAAGACGAACACACTGGCACAAGACAAAGGGAGACGCAGACTATTTGAACACATGGGGGTAATGGGGAACAGGTGGACACCATCGGGAATCAGGGAAGACAATCAGACCGGTGACACGTGAGGAAGGGCAAGTGACCTGAAACGAGAGGAGAGTTACTTTTCAAAATAAAACGGGAAATGACAAGACAAAACACGGAGACAGGACAAAAACCCAACTTGACCTCACCGCGGTGTGACAAATTTCATATCCACAAATGCAGATTTGCAAAAACTTCCCCAAATTTTTTCAGATTTTCAATTGAATTTTTAGAGTATATTAAAACACTACAGCTCTTAAACACAGCTAAATGTAACAAAACTGTCAAAATATATGAAGAACTATTCAAAGAGGAATAACCCCTTTTCCCTTAACATATATATTTTTTGTTTGTTTGTTTATTCATTGATTTTATGTATGATTCTGAATTTTGCAATATACTTGTACTGTATATCCTCAAATTATTGTTATTTAATGTATTGTTTATTACTACTCGATACTGTATCTGTGCACAGATTGAGATACTGAGCACCTGTCATTCTGTTCATTGTCGTTCAATAAAGTTTAAAAAAAAAAAAAAAAAAACCTACAACAACAGTAGACGAAGAAGAAGCAGGTCATCATCCCGGAAATGACATCAGAGTGAGTACTCTGCAGGCTAACAGGTGTTAGCAGGTGAGAAACTAAACGTTATGTTTTTGTTTTTTTTTTAAGTTTTTAGTATTTTACATTTTATTTAACTGACATGCTGATGACGCCATACTAGTCCGTGAAGTGTCCGCCGGTTGACAACGTTGTTACGCCTCGCAGTTTGTAAGCAGTTAGCTGTTTGTTAGTCGTTAGCTGTTAGCAGTTAGCTGTTTGTTAGCAGTTAGCCGCAACTGCGTTCAGACATTAAGGTTTTAATGTTGAGAGGACTCGGACCGTGTGCTCCTGGACTCGACACAACTCCCACCGGGAATCTGCTGATTGAAGACGCCGCTGGATCAAGAGGGAGTCCGGCCCACACCTGCACCTATAAATACTTAAGTCCAGAATCCTGAAAAACCTGACTAACATCTGGATAAAAACAGCCAATTACCGTGGAGACACGTGCTCAAACCTTTGTTATATTGCAGTAAATCTCTTCAGAACAACAGGAAGTTTACCGATGAATCGATTAACGGTTTGGTCTGTCATGGTGACCTCCTTAAATGTTGTTGTCACACAAATGGCCAACTCACACGTGACTGGTTTAAAATGACTGAAACAAACTGATTCTTATAATAGTTGCTGATTAATTTTCTGTCGATCAGCTAATCAATGAATTGACAGATTAGGTGTGATTGCTAAAATGTATTGAATGAATGGTTACAGTATGAGATGTGAGTATGTCTGATAGAGACCGACTGCACCAGTAACAGCAGCTTTATTTCCCTTGTGTATCGTCACAGTCCAGGCCATAAGTTTGTGGACAGTAAGTCGTAGATCCATATAAAGAGTCTCAGCTTTAATTTGAGCAGGTTTACATCAGTACAGGACTAACTGTGAGAACACATAGAGACCAAATCAGAAGTACATGGACGTTCTACTGTTTATTAATCAGCTGTGTCGTTGGTTGACACTGACATGGTCCAGTTGTCTGTCTGTTGTCTCAGTGTGATGCGTGAAGAGGAGACTGTGCATATGAAGAATAATGCTGATCTTACAGATCATCACGTGATTAGAGGTCTGTATCTCCCACTCTGTCGTTTCCATAGTGATGTGAACCTGCTCTTTTTAAAAGTATGTTTTCACACTACTACTCTGTTGCCATGTTAGTCAGGTTAAACTGCTGCTGTACACTGACTATATGGAAGTAGGTGTGTGTGTGTGTCTGTCTGTCTGTCTGTCTGTCTGTCTGTCTGTTTTCTGTTTTTTGCTGTGGTATTGAGAATCATGAAATTTCAATGTTCTTTGTCCCAACTACCAAGTCTCAAGTCTTTGACATGAACTGTCCACTAAAGACTCTGACTCTCCTAAAGACTTGACTTATCTTGACTTGACTTATCTTGATCAATATTATTGATTCGGTTTTGCAGAGCTTCAATATGAGCAGCCAAGGAGATGAACAGAGATGCAGTGGAGAACCTGGAATACGCAGAGAGCATGAGGAGAAAGAGGAGGACTTCTACGACTGCCAGGAGACTCTGGAGCCTCCAGACCCCAGAGGGGAGGAGGAGGAGGAGGGGACCCGACAGGATGCATTGGGGTCAAAATATTGTCACATAAAAACTAAGAGACTAACTGACAGAAAAGATGACACAGAGACTGAGATAGGAGGAGGAGGACTACATCAGGAGGAGGCGCAGGGCAACAGGCTGCAGGAGGAGGCGCAGGGCGACAGGCTGCAGGAGGAGGAGCAGGGCGACAGGCTGCAGGAGGAGGCGCAGGGCGACAGGCTGCAGGAAGATTCAGAATCAGAGATGAAGGAGGAGAATAATCAGGCAGTGGAGTTTGATGATGACTACCTGAGGGAGGTGGAGAAGGAGCTGACAGAGGAAGAGAAGGAGGTAACACCTGTTCACCTCTCTACCTGGTGAAATGTCAGCAGGTGAACAGAGTTCAGAGTTCTCTGTATCTTCTGTCTGTTTCAGAGTCGACAGCAGCAGAGTTTAACTCTGAAGGAAAAAGGAAACAGCCAGTTTAAAGCTGGAGGTGAGTTTACACCAATATTATATCAGCATTAACCAGTATCTTAACCAGTAAGTAAACCAGTCTCTTAACCAGTATAAATGTGTTCCTGCAGACTGGTTGGAGGCGGAGCGCAGCTACACAGAGGCTTTGGTTTTATGTCCAGTTTGTTTCAGCAGAGAGAGAGCCGTCCTGTTTTCCAACAGAGCCGCCGCAAGACTGCACCTGGTAACAACACGCTAACATGCTAACAACATGCTAATAACAAGCAGTTGACATGTTAATATTAACAGACTGCTAACAGGGATGCTAACAGTGATATTAGCAGGATGCTAACAGTGTCTCTCTGTCAGGACCTGAAGGATCAGGCGATCTCAGACTGCACTAGAGGTGAGTGATTGTTTCATTTCAAACATGGACACAGAAGTGGGAAAGTGAACAGAGACCGGAGCACAAAACAATCAAACAAAAAAAAATAGTAATGATAACAATCATTTTCAATAATAATAATAGTGATGTGTTAGAGTGAGGAGCTGTCAGATCTCTGGGATGATGTCTGAGCTGTTGAAGCCTCTGAACATCTGTGGATGTGTTGAAGCAGCTGTGTTCCTTGACGCTGGCGTCAGTAGAGGGGGGTGGGGCTTGAGAGGGGCGGGGCCTCTCTGTTGTCACTAGTTGAATCTAGAGTTGATATATTGTTGAATCTCATATTGAAATCAGTTTTTGATTTTTTTCGACTTGTCTGTATGGTAGATATTAAACCTCAAGGGAGTGATGACATCACTGCGCACCTGCACAACACTGGGTCACTGACCGATGCTTGTATCGCTACATTATTTCTGGTTTCCATAGCGATAGAGCTGAATCCAGACTACGTGCGGGCGTTGCTGAGGAGGGCAGAGCTTTACGAGCAAACAGAGAAGCTGGATGAGGCCCTGGAGGACTACAAGAAGGTTCTGGACCAAGACCCGAACCAGACCAGCGCTAGGCAGGCCTGTATGGTAAGTTCACTGACAGCTTGGACGAATGGGACCCCCTAACCCTTTACAATACTTGCCACATTCACCTGTTTACACACACATTCATACATCACACTCATATGCAGCCATCAGGGGCAATGTGGGGCTCAGTGTCTTGCCCAAACATAAGGCTGGAATCAGCCTGGAGAAGCTGGGGATTGAACCACCAACCTTCTAGTTAGAGGACAACTCACTCAGCCTAATCTACCTCCTGAGCCACAGCCTCCCCATCAGCTGATTCATCCAACTGATCAAACACTAAAACTCATCCTGAAACATTAAGACCACATGACCACTGATCTGTCTGTCTGTCTCTCTACCCGTCTGTCTACTTTACTCTCTCTCTGTCTACCCGTCTGTCTTTCAGAGGTTGCCTCAGCAGATACAGGAGAGAAATGAGAAGTTGAAGGAGGAAATGATCAGTACGTACTGACCGCACCACCCTTTGTTTCTGTCTCAGTTCATTAACTAATCATTATTTCAGATAATCGATATATATAATCAATATGTATGATTAAGGCATAAAAAGTCATAGTATAGTGAGGCATAAAACATCAAAAAAAACATCATAGTATAGAAAGGCATAAAAGGAAAAAAAACGTCATGAGAAGTAATAATATAATAAGGTTTAAAATGTCATAGTATAGTTCATAAAATATGGAAAAAACGTCATTATAGTAAGGAATAAAAAGTCATGATGACGTTACAGGTAAGGCCAATGGTAAGATGAAACCAAAGTAATATGTAACGTGTATCATGTTGCACAGGTAAGCTGAAGGACCTGGGGAACATGATCCTGAGGCCGTTCGGACTCTCCACCAACAACTTCCAGGTGAACCAGGATCAGGACACCGGATCGTACTCCATCAACTTTGTCCAGAAACCAAACAACAATAGATGACATCACCACAGACAGTGATATCACAGCAACATGTGGACAAACCTGTGTGTGTTTCAGAGTTAAATAAAGTTTGATGAGCTTCCTGTTTGTGCTGCGTCTTCACTCACCTGTTGACAAACCGGTCATCAAGCTGCCGATCCACTGGTTATTGATTGGTTAGTGATTAGTTTGTTTAATAAAGTAGGAACACAGACACTGGGTGAAGATACAACATTTTAATATGAACAACTAACATACACAAGAAACAGGAAGTCACTATGACATTATTGATTATTGATCACTGAGCTCTTCTGGACAGCAGCATCTCTCTGATGTTGTCTTCAGCTTCTTTCACGCTGCGTTCAAGGTACACCTTCTTCTGCTGGAAATAACAGATATGCACAGTGAGGGCACAGACACACACTGGATGTAATACACACTGCAGGCGTGTTTTCCCGTCTGAAACCATTAAAAGGTAAAACTGTTGCTGTTGATTTCGGCTGCTTTATTCTAACTAATATTAAATCACTAATATTGATCATTATACAGCAGTTAGTCCCGACCAAGTGATCTGATTGGACGAGAGTGATTCCATGAGGCTGATATAGTGAACAGCAGCACTGGGACCTTTAACTCCATGTATCACTCCTCCTCACAGCTGTTCTATCAACCGTTAATCAGCGTCACATTAACGTCATTATCGATCTCAGACTGTAACAAACAAAGATGAAAATATTTCAGAAATAATGTTTGAATGAAACGATGTCGTCAGGAGAGGATGAAGGAAGAAGGTGGATCCTTCAGAAACACCTGAGGGAACGAGGAGACGAGGCAGCAGCTAGTGTCACTGTGCAGGTCAGGAACATGTTTATGTGTTGCTTAGCAACAGTCCAGCACCAGCCCAGTTGAACTACTAGCGTTGTGACAAATAAATGATGAAATAAACAAACAGATCTGTTGTTGCTCATTGATCTAACATGGCGCTGGTAGAACATCACACTGAGGGAGAGATGTTCTGAACATCATGTTCTGAGTCACAGCTGAGCTGATATATATACTGGATATATATAAAAAACATCACTCCCCCTTGTGTGATAATGCTTAATTAATCACTAATCATTAACATTAATCACTAATATTGATCATTAATCATGAATATGAATCAATCATTAACCAGGTCCTGGATGAGCAGCAGAACTTGGTGTGGATAAACCAGTTAAAATAAAGTCGTGTGTGAATTTGTCAGAATCAGTTTCCACTAAAGTCACAGTCTCTCACACCTGTGACACCTGCACCAGGTCACCAGGTGTCAGTGTGGATTTTTGTACCTCGAGCTCTTTGATCTTCTCGTCAGCTGTTTTCTGTTTATCCATCAGCTGATTATTGATCTCCTCCTTTGACTGAAGAATGAACCTGAAAAACACACATGTCATCACCTCCTGGTTAAACTGTGTCAGTGTAGACTGAGAGAACACCTGCTGACCAGGTGACTTCTCTTTCTCATCAACTCCACCTGGATCACATGATTACACCTGAATATTTAACACTGGTGTCACGTCTCAACTCTCAGGTTTATTTATCAGTTGTCTGGTTTAAACAAACGGCTTAATTTTCTGTTCAAGTGAAAACGTCAGAGATCTGATAAAGTTAGGTTTCATTTCATCTTCACAGATCATTGATAAATAATCATATATTGTGTTAATAGGGTGGAGTGTAGACCGGAGGGCAGGTGAAGGAGGGAGGGGGGACCTAGGCGTGCTGACCCCCGGTGTTGTACACTGGTTCTAAGGATGTGGAATGTCTCCTCTCTGGTGGGAGGAGCCTGAGCTGGTGAGGGAGGTGGAGCGAGAACACTCTCCTTTTCTGGTGGGTGGGGGGATCCTCACAAGCCCCAGGTGGAGACCATTCTCTATGAAGATAATTTAGGTGCAAAACAACTGAGCACCTGTGACAGTGGAATTAGTACAAAAGAGTCACATATGCGTATCAGTAAATCTGAGGTCACAGAGAAAAGATGCTCTAGGTTTAGACAACAACAGTTACACCTAGCTGCACAAACCCTGTTTTACAAATCACAAATTAAGAAACGTACACACTCACATTTTCACCACAGTTGCTGCAGTGAATCTGGGTCAAAACACATTCACACTACTGTATCAAATAAATTTGTAGTGTCATGGACAAAATTTGCACATCTGGAAATCAGAAGGTGAATTCATGCAATGAGTGTTGCACATCTGTAAAATATTTTCTCACAAATAATCCTAACCCAAATTTGTTTTTTCTTGGATATTTTTTATTACACAAACACCTTGAATCTTCCACTACGAGTCTCAAACAAGTACTAGAATTTTGTCGGGGGCGGCCGCCTCCCAATTCTCTATGCAAGAAAAAACCCTGCACATGTGACTATTTTATACAACTACCAATTCCACTGTCACAGGTGTTCAGTTGTTTTGCACCAAAAATACCTTGATAGTTCTCCCCGGGAAACAAGAGGATTTGGTCTGAAAACTCTTTCTCTTCTCTTTGCTCTCTTCATAACAATGTCAGCAAACCACAAATATGAGCTATTCTTGTTTTTTGTTGTTGGGTCAGCCCAGGTGTCATTGATTGTTACCATGGTAACATTAGCCTTAGACCTGAATTAGTCTAGGGGTCACCTGGGAGGAGACCAGGGGACACCTAGAACTCACTGGAGGGACTACATATCCCATCAGGACCAGGGATGCCCCGGGACCCCCAGGAGGAGCTGGAGAGACAGACATCCTGGAGTCCTGGTCAGTCTGCTGCCAGCAAGATGTGACCAGGAGAAGAAAATGGATGTTGGGTTAAGATGACTCAGCAGTAACGTGACACCTGAGTGATGTGGACTCACCTGTCTCAGTTCGTTTGGTACGATTTTACCTTAATTTACTTCACATTCATGTCCTCTGTGATGTCACTGTGATGCCACATTTTCTGTCTGCATCACCTATCCAAGTGAACAAAGATGCTGGCTGTCGTGGAGACTCACATGCGTCCGACTCCCTCGTAGAGTCTCGTGTTGTCGGGCAGCGTGGTGATCTCAGCGTGAGTTAGCTTAGCGTGTTTCTGGACTCGGGTCAGCTGATCGATCTGCAGGTCGGCCAGCTTGACCTTCTGCTGCGTGTCGATCATCTTCACCTGCAGCTCCGAGAATGCCTGAGGAGACAGGAGGTATCACTTTGATCAGAAACACCTGGACAACTTCCACCTACAGCTCCTGCAACACAGAGGTCTCACTCTGTTTAAAAACACCTGGACAGCCCTCACACACTAGTCAGGAGCTGACACAGGTAAATCTGTTTGTTTGTTGTCACTGATCCTAACATCAACATTCAGGTCACCATCACCTAAGAATTGTTTCCTGCAGACGAGGCGTTCAGGTGTGGGGCAGGTAAAATGAAAAACGCAATGATCAGAGTGAACTAACACACCTTTAATCTGATTTATTAAACTGACCTGATTAATTGATCTAAGCGAATTGATTGGTCTGTGGGCGGAGCTTTAATAGGCGTTGATCGGTTATCTCGAACATAACCTGCTCAGGGGCAGGTGAGGTGTGTTACCATGGTGATTTACACCGCTAACAAGTGAACCATGGTCGTAACCCCGACTACCCAGAGTTGAACCTGAAGTTACCTCAATAACCTCAGATCCTGCTGATTCATGCAGGGAAACAGCGACGCTCCTCAGGCTAACACTTAGCTCCTCTGGCTAACACTTAGCTCCTCTGGCTAACACGTAGCTCCTCGGACTAACACGTAGCTCCTCGGACTAACACTTAGCTCCTCTGGCTAACACGTAGCTCCTCTGGCTAACACGTAGCTCCTCGGACTAACACTTAGCTCCTCTGGCTAACACGTAGCTCCTCAGGCTAACACTTAGCTCATCTGGCTAACACGTAGCTCCTCGGACTAACACTTAGCTCCTCGCAGCTTCGGTTAAAGACAGAGGACAGATGAGGACAGGTGAGAACAGGAGACATGTTTAATCAGACTGTACCTTCTTCAGCTCCAGGTCTATGGGCGCAGCCATCTTCACCAACACTGGACCGTATCCACGTGTACAGACTGCGCATGTGCAGGCACGATCTTCTTGTGTGAATTTTCCGGCAGGTGACGTTGATCAGCGCTTCGTCCTGGACTCAGTCCTCCTCGGTCCTGTATTTGATCGTGTCAAACTCTGTTTACAATTAACCCCTGGCACTGTGCATAATTGATGTCTGTCTTTGTTTTTATTTAATTATGTTGGGCTACTTCTTTTGTGCCTTACTCTGATAATGTAATGTCATTAATAAAATAAAAAAGTCCAGTTCCTTCTCCTCTGCTCGTTTCCCTCCCTGGACCTGAGGTCTGGACTGAACCAGGATCTGAGGTCACCAGGTAACTTCAGGTTTAACTCTGGGTTTTCAGTCCTACGACGATGGTTCACTTATTATCGGGATAAATCACCATGGTAACTGACGCTGAACCCCTGATCTGCTCCGGCGCAGGTTAATTTACAGGATTAGATCAGGACCTGTCAGCAGCCAAACTACTGACCAATCAGATCACTGGAAAAATGGAGTCATCATTCCTACAGGACAAAAGAGTTTACAATAAAGTGATCGATAATAACGAGCAGTAGGTATTAGTATTGATCAGTGGATGGTTTTACGGACAGGATTCCTGACAGTGATGAAGCTGTTGTTTTCTTCATCATTGAGCTCAGAATCCCATGAGGAGAAATGACAACTAGACCAACAGTGATTCTCACACTGATCAATAGTTATGATTATTAATGAACATTTCTTCAGACATCAACTACTTCTCTTCTCTTTCTCTCTGCAGCAGAAACTCTTCGACATGAACATGTTCAGTTTGCTGTTTGTTTCTTCGGGCGAAAGAAGAGAAGAAGTTCATGTTCTTATTTACAGTTTATCCTCAGTCTGACTTTGATCATTAGAAATTATTTCTAGTGATTTTTTATTCCAGTCGTGATCATATTTTTTACATTCCACCTTGTTGAATATCAGTAAGACGTGGTTATAACTGAACTTACCTGCAGGTGTCAGCGTTTCTTCTCACATTAAGAACTTCATTCATGGTTCTGATTATGTTGTTTATGATTAATACCTCCGCCTCTTTCACGTCAACGAGCCAGAGGTTTGTACTATGAAGTGAGTTAAACAGACCCAGGATAACTTTTAGTTATTTGGTTTAACTGAACCTAACACTGACCGTCCTGATAACCTGAACTACGAAGCAGGTTATCACCTGGCACGGTTAACCCTGGGTTTACCTGTCCAGGTACAAGCCTGTTCATGTGAAAGAGGCGGAGTTGTTAATCTTGTCAATTAAAGAATATTTGATCTAATAAAATGAAACTATAATAGTTATTATATATTTATTTAGCGTGACAAACTCTCTGCTTTTAAAAGCTTCTAAAGAATGCACAGAGTGGAAAACTATCTACTGATCGTTATTATTGATCACTTTATTGTGAACTCTTTTGTCCCTGTAAGGATCCTGTAGGAATGATGACTCAGTTTTTCCAGTGACCTGATTGATCAGTAGTTTGGCTGTTGACAGGTTTTGATTGGATCCTCTGAAGTTAACCTGCGCCGGAGCAGGTCAGGAGTTCAGTGTCAGTTACCATGGTGATTTACCCCGGTAACAAGTGAACCACCATCGTAGGACTGAAAACCCAGAGTTAAAACTGAAGTTACCTGATGACCTCACATCCTGCTTCGTAGTACAGACCTCAGGTTTAAGTCATCATATAAACAGGAAGTGTGAGGTCAGACTCAGTTCCAGATGTTTAATGTGAACAACATCAACAGTAGAATCACAATAGACGTCACATTAGAAACCAGCAGCTGCTCAACTGCTGCTCACATTACAACAAAGAACAATTAAAAATAAATACACAAGTTACCACACACACACACACACACACACACACACACACACACACGCACACACACTTCTTATAATGTTTGGTCTCACTAATTGAACCTGCAGACGAAACTCAGGGTTCAAGATTCATCATCACACACTGTATATATCTGTCTGTCTGTCCACCTGTCTGTCCTCATGTCTGTCTCTCTGTCCTCCTATCTGTCTCTAAGTGTCTGTCTGTCCACCTGTCTCTCTCTACCCATTTCTCTGTCCTCCTGTCTGTCAGTGGAAGACGGTCTGTCTCCAGCGTTTGTCCGGGGTGAAGGGCCACAGACAGTCGGTGATGGCGGAGGTGAAAGGTCGCGGTTCAACACTCAGGTTCAGCAGCTCCAGACGAGAACAGTTCAACCGACTGTTGATTGGACGAGGAGCTGATGCCGCCGGCTGCTCTGTCAGCTGCCGAGGAACGCAGTATTAATACCACAAATACTGCATATACTACAAGTATCAAAACCAAACTACAGGTACTTTATACAGATACTAGATTAGATAATTATTTATATACATCTACACATATATCATTTAATACATTGATTGGTTATATGATGGATACGTATTGATTATTGATGAATGTTATTTACAGGGATCAGGTGGTCGGACGGAAGCTTGAAGGCCTGAGCGATGGCGACGGCCATTTCATATTTAGTCATCTGCTCCTTTGCCGAGAAGTGGAAGACTCCTCTGATGGACGGGTCCTTTGAGACAGACAGGTGGATAGACAGACAGGTGAGAGAGACAGTAAGGTGAGAGACAGACAGGTGAGAGAGACAGTAAGGTGAGAGACAGACAGGTGGAGAGAGACCGTAAGGTGAGAGACAGACAGGTGGAGAGAGACCATAAGGTGAGAGACAGACAGGTGGAGAGACAGGGAAAGAGAAGAGGCAGACGGGAGAGAGAGAGACAGACAGGCGGAGAGATAGACAGGTGAAAGGTCAGAGAAAGACAGGTGGAGAGAGATCTCTCCACCTGTCTTTCTCTTACCCCCCCCACTCACCCATCTATGTCTCTGTCTCTCTCTCTCTCTCTCTCACCTGTCTCGCTCTCTCCGACAGTTTCCTGCAGACGGCGGCGACATCCCTGGCGTCGGTGGGGAACCTCTGCTGACAGTGATCCAGGGTGCTGCTCTCCGTCGCCTCCTGAACCTTCAACCACAGAGACGTGACGGCGCTCTCCGTCACCGACTCCACCTCCCCGAACAGAACGGGCACTCGCAGCACCACCGCCCCTGAGAGACAGACAGGTGGTCAGCCAGACAGACAGGTGGCCAGCCAGAAAGACAGGTCGTGAGCCAGAGAGACAGGCAGACAGGTGGTCAGACAGACAGGTACCCGGACAGTGGCGCAGTGTCTCCCTCTCTCCCTCCAGTTTGCTGCGTCCGTAGACGTTCAGAGGGTTCGGACTGTCGTCTTCTCCGTACGGAGGATTCCTCCCGTCAAACACGTAGTCAGTGCTGATGTAGAGGAGGAAGGCCCCGCCCACAGCTGCACGCACACACACACACACGCGCACGCACACTTGTTACTGGCTGAACCAGCAGCAGTAAATCCTCCTCTGTTGCTGTGACAGCCATTTGACAACTGTGATGACAGCATCATGTGATCACTCACCTGCCTCCTTGGCGAGCGTGCTCGTGGCGTGCACGTTGAGATTCACAGCTGCATCAGTGTGTCTCTCCACAACATCTGGACGTCTCTCTGCTGCGCAGTGGATGATCACATCAGGCTGAGACACAGAGACGCTTCATTCAAATTAACTTTATTTAAATATGTTCATCATTAAAGACAGGGGTGGTGCGGTGTTCTAATCTGTCCCCCACGGTCCGTCAACCTAATCTGTCCCCCACGGTCCGTCAGTCTAATCTGTCCCCCACGGTCCGTCAGTCTAATCTGTCCCACCACGGTCCATCAGTCTAATCTGTCCCCACAGTCCGTCAGTCTAATCTGTCCCCCACGGTCCGTCAGTCTAATCTGTCCCCACGGTCCGTCAGTCTAATCTGTCCCCCACAGTCCGTCAGTCTAATCTGTCCCACCACAGTTTAATCAGGAACCAGGAGGATTATTACACTTTCATAAAAACAGAAATGTGTAGTACAGTGTGCAGTACAGTGTGTGGTATAATGTGTAATACACTGTGTATACCTTGTACTCCTGCAGTAATCCTCTGACAGCGTCCTCGTCTGTGAGGTCACAGCGGAGGAGGCGGGGCCTTGCCCTCCTGTACCCAGTCCCAGTGACCAACCAGCCATTGTTCTGAAACTCTCTGCAGACTGCTCGACCTAAAAGACCTGTTGCCCCGGTAACCAGGACCTTAAGACCCGGGACCACCACCTCCTCCTGGAGTATATACACACAAATACACACATATACACACACACACACACACACACACACACACACACACACACACACACACACACACACACACACAAAATCACTCATGACATCACCTTGTTAATAAAATAACGTTATAAATAAAATTATAAGTAAAGTCAGTTTTAATAAAGGCAAAAATGTGATCAATCATTCAATCATTTACTGATCAATACCTGACTCAGAGTCTTTGACCTTTTTAAATCACAAGATTCACAAACTTTCCAGGACTCTCCAGGTCCTGCCGTTAGCCGTTAGCTCCGTTAACTGTGATCAATTGTTTACCTGAACCAGTTGCACGCGCCCCGGGCTGAACATGATCCTCAGTTCTGCGCCTGCGCGGCTCATGTCTCTCCTGCTCTGATCAGTTATGTTTCTGATATCTGTTATTGATTGTTATCGATCACTCCGCTCGGCTCCCTTTTTCTGATGCGCACTTTCCTGTCTCTTCCGCATTGATCAGGTGTTTGCCGTAAAGCAGCTGTCGCGGTGATGCTAACTGTTAGCATGCAAGCTAACGGGCTTCACAGAAGAAACACGGACATGGAGATGATTCCAGATGAGTATCAGACAGCAGAGTCCAAGTCTAACCTGGACCGGGTCTGATCTGAGACCGGGTCTAACCCGGATCGGGTCTGATTTGAGACCTGGTTCAACGCGGTCACATTATTCCTCACAACACCAACACCGACATAAAGACACAATCTGAAAATTCACCTCCGGAACTCTGAACTCAAACCCAGGCATTTGATCCGGGACTAGCTCTCAGACTAGAACAGACCCGGAGAGTCCAGCAACAATCTCCAGAAACCAGTAGAAACCTGTAGAAACCAGGGGAACACTTCCCGCTGCAACAGACGGCTCAGTCACTCCTCCTCTTCTTCTGTGGTTTTTCAGACCAGGTTTAACAGCGGCGTGTTGCTGCCCCTGCTGTTTGTTATTAATGCTCATTTTTATAGTTTTTATATTTTTTCTTTGATTTATAGTTACTTACAGTATAATTTGTATTCGTCATTAGTCCACCCCCCATCCACACACACACACACACACACACACACACACACACACACACACACACACACACACACACACCGTGTTATCACACATTCCTCTGCAGTGTGTTACTGTGACACACTCAGCTCTAAATATAAACTGCATCACAGATTCCTTCATTGAACAGACAACAGACTGATGTTGTTGTTGCTATGGCAACAGCATCAGTATGTGATGTCATGACAACAATCAGCAACACCCTGTCTTTAATGACAATGAGACTTAAATGTTTTAACCTGCACAGACAGAACCAGACCAGATGAGATCCAGTTCTCCTACCAGTCAGCAAAGATCCTGTTTGGCCTCAGGTGTTCTGGTACCAGGTCTACTTATCAACCCCATATGGTTTAGACCAGGACCTTCCTCCAGGAGTAAGTCCTCCTGCTGGACTATGAGTCTGTAAGTGGTTTCCTCTCTTGAACTTCACCCGCAGACTCTCAGACGACCAGATTGTGAACTGCTGGTGCATAAACCGTCTGAGGTTTTCCCCCAGTGGCTGCCCCCAGAGCCCCCAGTACCCCCAGAGCCTATCCCAGCAGATGGGGGGCCCCTGTGGCAGCAGCTCCATGTAGGTATTTTGGACTGTACCTGACCGGGCCTCATGGGTCAGGACCCACCTACCAGAGTCTTCTCAGCGAGATCCCCTCCCTGGTCTGGCTCCAGGAAGGGGTCCTGGTCCTGGTCCTGGTCCTGGCCTGCAGCTGCAGCCTCGTCTGTCAATCACCTCCTAAAATAGAAAGCTGCAGCCTGACACCGACTCTCTCTCTCTCTGTTTTCCTCTATGTCTCTCGACCATCCCCTCTCTCTCTCTGGACCTGCAGTCTGTCAGCAACACTCATACTTGCTCTACCACCCTCTCTCTCTCAGTTTATCTGAATCTCTCTCTCTCTCTCTCTCTCTCTCTCAGTCAGCGTCAATCGCTCTGACACTGAGCTCGTGTTGATCTGAGTTTAAACTGAAAGAAACAAGAGCACACAGACCGCTCTGGGACCAGAACTTCCTCCAAACCAGTTCTCATGGACCAGAAAACTGGAAGAATTCTGGGTAAACTGACAACCATGAAATGTCCCTTTAAAGTTTGACTTTAACCCTGAAATACAAGAGACCAAATCCTTCAACTGGACCAAAGACCTGGATTGAACCTGGTCCTAGACCAGTGGTCCTGGACTCTGACAACCAACCTTAGATTAAACTAGAACCAGGAACCAGAACCAGGAATCATCTCTATAAGAAGTCTGAACCTGTATCTTTGACAGGTGGCTCTGATCCTGATCAGATCATCATTCAGTGAAATCGTTGGAGGTAAGAATTTGTTAAGAATCTGTCACTGGTTCAATTTATTGATTTATTCTGAAATTTTTCTTCAATGTTAATTTTCAGCTGTGAAACTAAAGTTTTTAACTTTAGACAAAAATTCAAAACGAAACTGGATCAGAGTCCAGATTAAGGATTAGTGAAGCCAGGTTTATATTGGCTGACTGTCACACCTAAACACAGGTAGGTTCATCAACACAGCGGTGAGTCTCATCATTGAAGTCTCCAACATGTTGACACCAGTGACTGAGTCCAGGTTCTTCTGCTTCACACTGTAGAAGGAAGCGTTTGGATGAACATGAATATTCAGCCACTCGTCATGTGTCATTACAAGAAGAAAACTTCTAACTTCCAGAAGTGAGAGTGAACTTTCCAGAAAACATTACAACACAATGTTACCTGTGGAAACACAAAGACACTGAAATTATAATCATATATGTTTATAATTTATTATCTGGGCAAATTATGCTGACCCCCGTTTTCTTCAGTATGAGACAATGTTTGTGCTTCAGCCCCTTTGATTAAAATGTCCCTTTTGTCCTCACCCTGACTGTGAGCTAACGTTTCTAACATGTGACTCCATCAACTGAAGAACTGTCAGAGACCTGTCAGCCAATAAGACTCTCCCTCTCTGATTGGTTGTAGCTGTTCATTGAAAATAAAGTCTTCTTCTACTGATGTTCAGTCACCCGGTGACAGAGTTATTCAGGACTAAAGAAAACAGCTGGTTTTAACATCTGTGTCTTCATCTTTCATCAGTCACATTTTCTCCAGAGAGACGATTAAAGAGAAACAGCAAACTATGAACAGCAGAGTGGACCGAGGAAGAGGAGGAGGAGGAAGGAGGAAGGTCTTCCTTAGTGCTCACCACTGCCCTGAAGTTGACCTGCTGCCATATCACGACTCTGAGACACGAATCCCTCCCTCGTTTTCGCTAGTTCCTGCAGAGAAGAGCCCTGAGTTCACCTGTACAGCTCAATCAGAGGCTAATTACCTGGATTTCTCCTCCACCTGTCGCTCGGAGGAAGAGGAAGAGGGCAGTATAAGCGACTGGTCGGAGGAGGATCTCTCCCTCCATTTCTCTCCATCTGTCATCCTCCCATCAGAAGATGAGTCAGACCCAGAGTGTGCATTCAAGTGTGTTGACGTTACAGTGGAAACAAAGGTGAGTTTTATTGTCACATTGATGTGATTGAGGGTCAGAGTTAATCAGTTTCATGTTCTTCGTGTTTACTGTTGAACGACTGAAGTGGATCGACCACATTAACCATGTTTCCTCACTGTGGGCTGAATATGTGACATTAGACTGTTCAACAAAGATTAGTGAAATGTTACAAATGCTCTGTAAACTCTGAGGTGGACTTTCCAAATAAAGTGGAACTGGTATTTAAGACTGTCCTGGTTCCTGCTCTAAAGGTCCCAATTCATGTTGCTTTCACAAAACATTAGTGACCGTCTCCGTTGGAATCTCTTGGCTTCAATCATCACAACAAATGACTCAACAACTGTGTTACACAATATCTCAGTTCAAAGGTACAAGCTTGTGGACAAAAGTTAATTAAGGTGCATTTCCATAAGAAACATCCAATCACAGAGCTTGAAATTCTGTCAGGTGAGCAGCTAATGGTGGGTGGAAGCTAAAGATGACAGCGTCAGTAAAACAATCTAAAGCTTGAATCAGTTCACTGTTAGATTCTGGATCAGTTTTGACAGAATTCAGCGGCTTTGTTAACAATTCACCGCTCTGATTGAAATCTTTAATTGGATTCTTCTCCATGGTAACAGCAGCCAAGGCTCATGGGTACTATTTTGATCCATCTTCCAAAATGGTGGACAAAACCTGATTCCTCAGAAACAAAGTCTAAATAATTCAAACTGGAGGTCTAAACTTAAACCTGTAAGATGTTCCATTATCCAGGAGAGTCCTGACAACATGAGAGATAGTGTTTAAAGGAAAAACCAGCGAGCCCTCACACTTCACAGAAAAGTCTCTCTGTAACCCGAGCACCAACCTTTTAGTTCGTTTCTATACTGATGATACAGTTTTCTATTATAAAACTCAGGAGCAACTAACAACAACAATCTTCAAACCCAACTATCAAACAGCTGCTTGTTACTATTATCAAAGAATCAAAACCTTTAATCAAAGAATCAGGAACTCATTTCAAATGCAGGAAAAACAATTCATTATCTAAAAACATTACATTGATTTTATTATTACTGGTCAGCTTGTTGGATCAACAATTTTATTTTTGATTGTCTTCTATGTTTTCACCTGTTACGTGTCCAGGTGGCAGGTCAGGAGGGGGAGGGTCTAAAGATGGTCCCAAAACGACAGATACATCTGAAGAAGAAGAAAGACACGGAGAACATCAATGACCAGGAGAAACTGCAGGTAGGACCATGACCTGTTCACCTGTCTGTTTTCTACCTGTCTGTCTGTTTTCTACCTGTCTCTCTACCTGTTCACCTCTCCAACCTCTCTGTCTGTTTACCTGTCTACCTATCCAGGTGATACTGAAGGATGGACCTGCTGAAGGGGGAGGAGCTAACAAGGAGGTGTCAGCCAATGAGCTGTTCTGTCCAATTGTCCATCACCGCCCTGATCCATTGCTGCGACAGCACAGTATGCCCACATCCTTCTGCACGCGTCTGACAAACAGCAGTGATGCTGACAGCTACAGGGTCTACAGGGGCCTGGTTGCAGGGGCCTGCCAAGGTAACAACACCTGTTGTCTGTTGACCAGGTTCAAGTCTGAGTGTCTGATCAGGTCCTGGTCTGATCCTGTTTGTGATTTCAGGGTTTCAGGTCGGAGGCAGCTCTGAGGCACCGAGACGTCTGCAGAAATCTTTCTCTCTGGATGAAACAAAAACAAAGATGGCATCTTGCATCATTAAGAGCGTCCTCTTCAAGAAGATGCAGGTGGAGCAGAGCAACACTAAAACTTCACACTTGAAGAAGAAGCCTGAGATCTTACCTGCCCTTCCCCCACCTGCAGACCAGCAGACAGGGAGGGAGGGGGGTGGGGCAGGTGGAGGAGTGTTTAAAGCTCCAGTTCACACAGTGAGAGATGTGAGGAGTTTAGTGAAAAACACCTACAACCTCTCATTCTCCACGGCAACAACACCTGTGAACTACAAACCAACAAGCTTCAAGGTGATCGGTCAGGAGGACAGCCCCCCCCCCACCTACCAACAGGCTGTGGGGGTCAAGGGTCAGAAGACCAACTCATCCAGGGGGCATGTCGCCAAGGTCGCTGCATCTCTCAGCCAATCACATGACAGGAAATACAGTGACCCACTGAGTCGTCCAATGACACAGGAGAGACGAGACAGCAAACTAATCACAAGCAGAAGGAAGGTGGATGATGTCACCTGGCCTGCCATGCTACTTGACCCGCCCACCACCCCACCTGTCAGCCAATCAGAAAGAACCAGAGGTACGAGTCACCTGGCTAGGGCCTCCCTCTCCACTCCTCCCTCAAACACCGCCGGGGGACCCAGTCTCCGCTCTCTGCCCAGGAACGGTGCTCCCTCCTGGGTGTGTCCTGTCAGTCTGTCCCCGCCCCCCCCCAGCAGTTCCTCCACTCCTGTTTCTACAACCGTCCCCGCCCTGCACCCTCACCTGGGGAAGGTCAGTTACATCCACAGCCCCATGAACTACATCCAGATCCAGTTGCAGCCCCCCCCACCTGCTCCCACCCTTCACCTGCTGAGGAGGTCTAAGGAGAACCAGAACAGGTCGACTGGAAACACTTCGGACCAGCCGGACTGCTTTACTAAGCCCCGCCCCCCTCAGCAGACCAGGACTACAGGAGACCAGGAGGGGCACGGCGACACAGTGATGCAGCAGCAGCCGTTTCTGTGCAGCGTTCAGGGTTTCTTACCTGCACAGGTGAGTGGTAACTTCCTCGTAGACTTCACTGGTTCTGCTGTACCATCTGGAGCCCTCCTCAGTGGCCCCGCCCCCTGTAATGTGATGGTAGAGCCTAAAAGTGGGCAGTGCTACTATGTGGACACGCCCCCACAGCCTCAGAGGAAGATGCTGCTGGATCCAGAAACTGGTCAGTTCATCCAAGTGTTCCTTCCTGGAGCCAGCCCCGCCCCCAATACCACTGTGTACCCTGTGTGCTGTGCTAACCCCGCCCCCACTGTTATGAACCCCGCCCCCACAATGCTTCAGATGAGCAGTGCTAACCCCAGCATTGTCTCAGTGATGCGGTTCCAGCCAACCATGGCCTTCACCTCCCTTTACGCCCCCCCTTGCCTCCCCCTCACCCTGCACACACCATCAGGTAACTTCACACATACAGCGCCATGATGACATCAAACTGTGTGATGTCATCACAAGTGATCTATACAAGACACAACACCCACTTTGTCTACACCCAGAAGATATTAAATTCAGCAAACAAGCTTGTAGCTGCTAACACATAACTGCTAGCATGTAGCTAACACACATTAACTGTGGCTGAGATCTGTGTTTTAATGGACTGCATTTGCTTTTCTCGTCTTATTGAAGAGCTTTATGCTTGCCACAAACAAGCACACACACACACACACACACACACACACACACACACACACACACACACACACACACACACACACACACACAGCAATGTTACAACAGGGGCGTTTGTGGACTAGAGGAGCAGGGAATCGGATCACCGACCCTCCAATTAGCGGACGACCCGCTCTACCTCCTGACACCCACCTGACTGTGCACCTCCTCTCACCCTGACTTGTGAAGAAAACCCTGAGACAGGACTGACAGGTTAGTGTCAACACTCAATGTTGTACTGGACCGTCGTGGTGAAGAGGAGGCGGAGCCAGAAGGAATCTGTCATTTACGAACTACGCCCCCCATCCTCACCTGTGGTCTAGAGCTCTGGGTAGTGACTGAAGGACTGAGAACTTGTTGGAGAGATTATCACATCTGGAAAACACTAAGATATTGAACTATCACAGCTGAACAGTCTTTGTTTGTAGGTTATTGATTGGATATTGATTTGTATTTGCACATGTGTCACTATGAGTTAATTTCTTATGTTGTTTGATTGTAGAATTGTAGATGATATTCTGTTTAATTTTGTCTCTGACACAGTTGCTCATGGGCACAGCGTCAGTCATCTTTAACAACACTATAATCACAATGTTAAATGATGAGTGTAGCCAGATTTTAAAATAAAACATCTTGATACAAAATTCAGTTTAAACACAAACAGCACAAATTAAAACATGTACAAAAGATTAACATGATCTTTATTATTAAAATGTGACATGAAGGTAAAATATCTAAGAATATGAACAGAGAACACATTGAAACAAACTGGGTTTTATCTGAATATGTCTAAGATGTATTGTCACAAGTGACCTCCTGACACACTATATGACAGTTTCATTGTTTCACCAAAAAACAACCAGGTCTCTCAAGCTGAACTGATCAGATCATTAATCAATTAATAATAATTAGTTTAACAACAGAAAGTATTTTAGTAATTTTGAGCAAAATGTAAAAACTTAACTGGATCTGATTCTCACGTGAATATTATAATATTAAAATAAGAATATTATGATATCTAAAGTAAACTCAACATCTTTGTCCTTTGAAATAACATGTTCACATGTAATTTTCACAGAATAATCAATTCATTATTAAAGAAAATAATTGTTGGATGCATCGATTATAAGGTTCTCCTGTGATGGAATAAAAATAAAATATAAACTAAAACAGTTCAGGTCTTAAAACTCCAGAACCAGCAGATAGAGGATGGAATACCAGACAGTGGTGATACTGTACTTCAGATGTGAATAAGTTCTGTAGACCCAAATAATGTTGAGTAAACCTGGAGGTGCATGGAGGTGTGAGGAGGGCAGTACATCAGACACTATATAAATACTGGGCTTAAACCACTCAGTGAAAGTAGAACTATAAATGGTTATTATTAAATTATGTTATATGTTTAAAAGAACTATATTTATCTGGTGTTTTTACTGGAAGCTTTTGTCTGTTTTTATGCTGATGATTCTCTGTTTTATATGAACAACTGATGAATCTTCAGTGTTTAACTTGGTGTTTAAAAACATAAAAACGGTCTGATTTCAGATCAGTCATTTATTTCAGTGAATGTGATCTTAACAGTCATATATATGTATTATTGATTAAAATATATTTAAAACTTAATTAACTTGTTACATACATTTGTGACTCCATGATACTTCACATATGAATTAAATATTTAGTGGAAACTAAGATAGAAACAAATAATATACATCACTAACATTTCGCTCATTATTATTGTTGTTGTTGACCAAAGGTTTTTCATCCTCAGTGAATCAAACACACGACGATAAAAATCTGTTTCACTTTAGATATTTTTCTCACACGTGTAATAAATACATTTTTTGATGTCATAAATAAAAGTCATGAAAACACTGAGCGCTTCTGTTGTAGGTGTACTGCTAATCTGGTTGCCATGGTAACAGAGGCTGAAGTACATCGTCCCTCTGTTTAACGGGCTGTGACATCATGCTAATTGATCGAATCAGCTGATCGATCAGTCATCTGATGTGATCAAATGTCTGTGAATGAAAAAGTAAAACCTGAACAGAAGAGCTTCCTGCTGCTCTGATTTGGTTCAGTCACCTCACAGGTGTGACTAATGACATCACAGTCACACCTTAGTGCTGGGCAGGTGGACGTCAGCAGCTTCCTCTGCCTCTCCCCCTCTTCCTTGCTCCTCCTCCACCTCCTCCTCAGGTGTCGGTGGGTCGTCAGATGCCCTGAAACCTCTGAAAGAGGGGCTGATCGGAAACCGTCTGAGCCAGTGAGTCCGCCTGACCACGCCCATCCCCAAAGGAAGGTCATAGGAGGAGGAGGAAGAGGAGGAGGAGGAAGAAGATCTCCACTCGACTAAACCTCGTTCCTGTCGGGAACCTAAACACAGAGAAGAAGAAAACATCCTGTTTGTTTATCTCACTCAACACGGTCGCCCACGGCAACAGCTGTGTGTGTGTGTGTGTGTGTGTGTGTGTGTGTGTGTGTGTGTGTGTGTGTGTGTGAGCAGCTCTCACTGTGTCTCTTAAAGTCACAGTGGCACATTTTATGAACCCTTCTCTGACGTTCAGATCATCGTATTCAGCAGTGAGATGAGGTACAGAAGTGATTAGCTTATCTTAGATTAGTAGAAACACTGGAATCTACCAAGACCTCCAAAGTTAATTGATGAACATTTGTTTAATATGGACACAAACTGACTGTGTGTGTGTGTGTGTGTGTGTGTGTGTGTGTGTGTGTGTGTGTTACCAGGTATTGTGTTGTCAAGACAGAAAGCCAAAAAACCTCCAACGAACATCTCAGTGGACAGAAGAACTGTAAGGATCTGATCCAGTTCTGCCAGACCTGAACACACAAAACTGATCTATCAGATCTACATCTGTCAGATCTAGAGAGAGAGCTGATCTACATCTGTCAGATCTACATCCGTCAGACCTACACCTGTCAGAACTCACCTGTTTGGATGGAATTGGGGTGTGAGTCCAGGTACGTCGGCAGCGTCAGACCAAAGAACACAGAGAACCCAAGAACGAACAGATTTCTAGACGAGTTCAAATCGACCAACTGCAGGTTGGACAAACCAACAGCTGTGATCATACCTGATGAACACACCTGGGTTATTGTGACGTCACTAACACACCTGATCATACCTGAGGGACACACCTGGATTATTGTGACGTCACTAACACACCTATAGTGACACTCACCAAACAGTGTGCAGAACATCCCTCCGAGGATCGGGTCCGGCAGCGAGGCGAAGAGAGCCGTAAACTTCCCGATCGATCCCAACAGGAACATAATGCCGGCGCCGTACTGCACCACCCGCCTGCTGCCCACCTGCACAGAGTTCAGTGAACCAAACATCCACACAATGAACTGAGGAGCATCAGCAAGTAACCCACCAGTCGGTCGCCTCTGGCCTAGAACCAGTAGGTGCAGGACTAGTTACCTTGGTTACCCGTTGGCCACAGTTACCTTGGTGATGCCAAGAACGCCTATATTTGGACTGGAGGAGGTGGAGCCATTTCCTGTTCCTAGAAGTCCAGCGATGATGCAACAAACACCCTCAGTGAAGATCCCTCTGAAACACACAAACACCTGTTGGTGTGTGTGTGGGCTCTGACAGGTAACATAGCTTTTCTTCCTGTTTACTTCCTGTCTCACCTGTTTATGGCGTGGACCGGAGGGGTTGGGGCTCCAGACAGACGAGCACAGGCGTAATAATCTCCAATCGACTCCACAATTCCTGCCAAGGTTGCGCTTAACATCCCCAACACCCCAGCAACCGTAACCACCGGCAACCCCCACTGACCTATCAGACACCGGAGGGAGCAGGGACAGGAAGTCAAAGACCCATCATCATCATCATCATCATCATCATGACCTCTGACCCCTGACCTGTTTGTGTAAAGGTGGAAACATCACTGAAAACAGAACAAACACATGAATGAACCTGCTCTAAACTTTCAATTAGCTAAATGTAGGATTGTACCGTGGGAGAAGCTAACATTGTTAGCTCACATTAGCAAACGGTAGCTAATGATGACACTAAAACCTGTGACTAAAACAACAGCTGGCATTAGACAGTTGTTGTGAGGTCATCCAAACTGTAATGGGGGAAAACCACACCCATGGAGATCAGTGAGGCCTGTAATTGGCTGACTTACAGGGGTAGGGTACCCTGAACCAGGGTGATGAAGTCATGATGTCACCTCGAGCGTCGGTCCGAGCTTTGTGTCCATAGCGATCAGGGTCGCTTGGCAACAGGTCGGTCAGAGTGAGGACGTAACAGACGAGCCAGACCAACATGATGGCAAGGATGATCTGTGAGAGACAAACACGAACTCACCTGGACCATGACTTCATCATCAGGTGTGTGTGTGTGTGTGTGTGTTTGTGTGTATGTGTGTGTGTGTGTGTGTGTGTGTATGTGTGTGTGTGTGTGTGTATGTGTGTGTGTGTGTGTGTGTGTGTGTGTGTGTGTGTGTGTGTGTGTGTGTGTGTGTGTGTGTGCGCGCGTGTGTGTGC